>NC_141613.1:16236642-16536642 GCF_047967505.1 Dipteris shenzhenensis
GGAACCATTGATGCTATTGAGAAATACTTATTTTGACTAGGCCTATGTAGAGTTGTGATCGCTTCTATGTTGTATTGTATGACATGTCAAAAGGTCAAGAGTGAGCCAGGAAAAACTCCTATACTACTACATCCACCATTATCAATTCCTAGTGAGTTATGAGAGCATATCACTATGGATTTTGTGTCTAAGTTTCTTAAGATCAACAACCATAATGAACAAATTCTAACAATCATAGAGTGATTTAGTAAGGAGGCCCAATTCATCACCTATAAGAAGGATATTACAATTATAGTTACTACCAAGCTTTTCATTAGAAGATATTCTATTTTTGTGAACTTCATAAGTCCACTACTTTGATAATGATGCTAAATTCTAAAGTCAATTTTGGGAATCTTTGTTCGGGAACCTAAGGACTGCTTTAATTTTTTGCTACCAACCATCCAGAAATGGATGGACAAAGTGAGAATGCTAATTAAGCCATCATCCAATTAGTATAATTCTTTGTTGATGATTACCCTTGTCTGTGGGAGCAATCCTTTCTTGTCCTTGAGTTTTCCTATCATAATTCCATACATTAAGCTACACACTCCCATCTGTGGGGCTAGAGCTTGTTGTCTACACTAGTCATATACTCATGACATAGATTTTGGTAGTAGCTGACCAATTTGTTGAAGATATGCAATAGGTTCCCATATAGGTTAAGATTCATATCCAAAAACCACAAAAGGAACAAACAAGCAAAGATGAGATGTTTATCATCAAATTGAAGATTGGGTGCTTTTGAAGAATGACAAGAGGAGAATGAATTTAGGGAAAGGGATATGCAAAATTTGTGAAGCTTGCAATAAAGTATTGTGGACCCTTTTAGATATGAGGCTATACATCTAGATGGACAAGCGATGTACTACAAATTAGCATTACCAATGGTGGCACTAGAGGGGCACGTGACATAGTACAAATTGGCATTGTTGTCTAGAAGCAATGAACTATACATTAGGATTGCCATTACTTGTACATCCAGAGGGGATATGCGACATCCTACAAATTAGCACTACCGATGGTAATGTTAGAGGGACATGTGACATGCTTCGAATTGGAATTACCATCTAGAAGGACATGCAATGACTTATACATTGGAGCTACCATTACTTGGAAGATATGGAATGGATTCTTGAAGCAATCTTATGAAACACCATCAAAGACATAAATTAAAGTAGAAGATCTAGGACTTGAAGATGGAGTTGAGTTACTTAATCGTAAGAATATTTTGTTAACTTCATTAGACATAGTCAATGATTGTGGTATCTGATAAAGTTTAATTGGGTAGAGCATGTAGAAAATTGAAAGTGATCCATTTTTAGGTCCAAAGATAATACGTTTGTCCAAGATTCGACTAACACCTTTGTATGTCTCATTTTCGTATGCTCATGCTTATGCTTAAGTATAAGCATAAGCATAAGCTCATGCTTACGCTTATGCATGAGCATAAGAGAAGGGGGAAATAGAGAATAAGAGGGAAAGGAAAGAGAGAAGGGGGAAAGAGAAGGGAGAAAGAGGAGGAAATAGATTGAAGGAGGGAAGAAGGAAAGAGATTGAGGGGAAGAGAGGGTTCCTACGCCCATCACTGCAGCTAGCGCTTAAGGTGCTAGCTGCAGGCCAATGCAAATAACAAAAATAATAAATGGAAAAAAGAGGAAGCACTTATCTAAAATAGTACATCCCGCTGTTGAATCTAAGAACCTCAACCAAAATGCAAAGGGAGACAATGATCAAAGGACTCCAGCATCTAGATGATGCTCCCCTCTGAAGATATGATAGAACAAGTGATTGAAGGACTGACAGAAGCAACAAGCACTAAAACTATCCATTTGCTTTATAGATTCACCATTCAAGCAATAGTAAAGACAAAGAATGACATCGGTATGATGGAAGGCATTACATATGATGCTTGAGTAGCGGGTTGTCAAACATAGAGGAAATGATCTGATGACCGAATGAAATCTAGCATGAGGATGTTAGAGTCAAACATTTAAAAATGAAGCATTGTAAAGGTGGTAAGTAGTTGTTGCCACCTTGGTCCGACAAATGTCTCCTCTATATAAATAGCCATAGGTCAAAGTAGGAAAGGTCCATCATTTTGGGTAAATAGCTTAGAGTGCATTGAGTGTAACTATGTGCTATTGTATGTAGCCAATTGGTCATATGTAATAGAACTCTTTCTTACTAAGAACTTCTAGATTTGCTTTAAGTATACAAAGTTTTGCCCCTTCCCTTTGTCCTGTTGCTCTTTTGCTTCCACTACACACCTCACATCCATAGCAACCATTTCATTGCACCCTCCAACGCTTCTCGAAAGTCAATTGCCCCACCACCCAAACGAACGCAGGGCTCACGGATCCAACACAAAAGCATGTAGCGACATTAGGAGTTTGGAGTTAGCGTTTCGGTGTCAACAATGCTCTTTGAACTGTCCCACCAACACCTTAAGACTAAATACAATCTTCCAGGCTTTATATCTATGACAACATCCTCTACCTCATCCATTTATTTCTCTGTCCATTTGGGCAGTGGCCTGGATGATGTGGTTTCTTTGGTCCTGTTGACCATGTGATGTACTCCTGGAGATTGCTAGGGGATGCTCACTATTCTCTTGGCTACTAATATCACACTAGGTAGCATGTCATAAAATATTCCACATTCTATGGTTGTCTACAATTCTATATCTATGACATTGTCAACCACTTGTTTATCTACTCTTCCATCTTATTCCTTCATAACCATGATGACAAGCAGCTTACATTAGTTTCTCATCAAACACTGCATCATGGGAAGCATACATTTTGTATAGCTTATAACTTTATGTTCCTCTGATTGCACTTCCTGCTCTTGGAATCAAACTTACCTCTCTTTTCATTTGATGTTGCATCCAGTCCAAAGCTTCCTCTAGTGCCATGTCATGTGAAGCACTATAGGGCAATTGCTCAATCAGTAAATGGTTATGCAAATTGCTTCTACCCATACTTGTTGGGCATGTCCCTATTTTGCATCTTGCTCTTCACAAGAGTACACAACAATTGTGTGGCTCTTCCTTTCCATTACTCAATTTTATTGTTCTCTCTTAGACAAGGCAAAGTTTTTGCTTATTCCCGAGTCCAAATCTCATGCTTTGGATACATATTATCCCCCATTGTTAAATCTTTTGATTTGGAGGCATATTCCCCTCTTTGTTAAATCTTTGATTTGACAACTTTTTACCTCTATTTCATGAAGTAGGCAAATGTTTTTTTAATGCAATAATTAATAAATTTGACAGAGACCATTGATTGAGAGCATATTAAATAAGTCATTTACCCTATAATGTCATATACGTACAATGTGATGAAGACGATGGATTGAGAGCATATTAGTCATATACCCTACAATTTCACTATGCACTAGCTACAAGGTCCACTTGGCTTTAGTGGCTTGATTCTTCGGGAAATACTCTATGTGCCATTTCCCATTGAGGCATCCTTCACACTAATCTCCCTCTTTGTTAGAACCACTATGTGCAAGCATACATGCTCTTTATCCATGGATGTAATTGACAACTTATGTATCTCAATCCATGTCCAATGGCTCTTTCTTCAGTGAATAAGATCACTTCCTCATCATCAAAGAGAACTAAGATCTTCTAACCATCATATTGTGGAACTAATAGTAGATTCATGGCAAGTTCTATT
Source organism: Dipteris shenzhenensis (assembly GCF_047967505.1). Taxonomy (NCBI): domain Eukaryota; kingdom Viridiplantae; phylum Streptophyta; class Polypodiopsida; order Gleicheniales; family Dipteridaceae; genus Dipteris; species Dipteris shenzhenensis. The sequence goes on from NC_141613.1 coordinate 16,240,368, forward strand.
ACATAAATCACATCACAAATGTATTTGATCTCACCATCTAGAAGCTATGAATTGATGTGTTAGTAATCTCTTTAATTGGAAGTGGTTTATTGTCTCCAAGATGAACATATGGATCTCTTGTAACTCAATCAAGTTTCTTGAACCAATCACATCTACAACACATGTTGTAATACACCACTATCCAAATGCCGCAGCAGCTGGCAATTTGCTTTGATGCAATTAAAGCAATGCATAGCTTGATATCCAAGATCTCAACATGATCTGTCTAACACAATTGAACCTCTTTATATTGCACAACACATTTTATGTGAGCTTTCACCTCTTTTTGACACTTCTAAAGCGTACTCTACTTTTGCTACATATGCTTTAAACTATTTTTTGCCATTGTTGCGTGGTTCCATCCTTAGGCCTATTGGTGCATTGTCTAGCAATGTGGCTGAGTTTTCCACAATTGTAACAATTCATTTTGTTCGTTGCACTTGATTTCTACTTCTTGTCTTTGTTTGTTCTTGTTCTATCTAGGCTTGGAAGAGAACTCCCACTATGTTATGCATGCTTATATGACTTCTTGCCTTTGAATTGCATATGATCATCTTTGACACCAAGTGCACTCTTACTGTGCCCCCAACATGGCCTTCCCTAAACCTTTTCTTCGATCATTCCTATTAGATCAATAGGCTAATCATCTAATTAGACTTGATAGCCATGCCTTTGGGAAGCACTAGTATCTTAAGGCTCTCAAAGGATGGGGGCAAAGTCTAGAGTATCTATTCAACAAACTCTAGGTCCTCCATTTCAAATCCATTCCTTGAGGACCTTCATCTTGTTCAAATGATCCATCAATATATCAAGGGGGCACAAGAAGCCTCTTCTCGCCAATAATTTCTTGCAAATTGAGTGGGTCTACAATTGTTACACCCATGCAATTAAAATTTATTAACGCTTCATATCCACGTCTCCTCAAATTTCTTCTTGCAAGGATATTTCCTACATGAATAAGAGCCACATTTCCTAGAAAGCGGAGTGGCCACATAGTCAATAAGTCGTGAAATGATTTCCTTAATGCAAACAATGTACAGTTTTTTATTTTATTATATTTTTTCTTGCTGTCCCAACCTCATGTACATTTCAGCTTCACTTGGATATCCACATAACCTCATGAGACTCAATAATGCGAAGAGGAATGCAAAACCACTCATGGTAAGAGAGAGTATCATTATGTGTCATATTGCACATTTTGGAACAGATCTAATCACAAAATGACACACACAGAAATTTCGAACCCTAGTCTTGCAAGATATATTCGGTAACACCCAATGCTTTCTTTAATATGAGCCCAAAGTTACTGCTTCCATTAGAATCAGATCGGCTTAATATATTAACTTTTCCTCAATGGAACCAGATTATCCCATCCGCATTCCCACAGGAGCCAGCACTCGAGCTTAAATTCCATCCATGTATTTTAGCCATTAAAGCAATCCTCAAGACCAAACGGTTTCAGAAGATTTTAAAAGAACTAATCAAAAAATAACAGAACTTTGCCTGTGTTTAATTGCGAGTTCAACATAAATATACAGATTGAAGCACATCAGAATTAACCAGATATACTCTAATGCAATTAAAAACATATACTGGAGTTATCTTCAGGCAGGGACCGAGTGCATTCTCCTTCAAACCAATCAAGACTGCTGTGATGCTTTTGTAAATACACAAAATACTAATTCCAGCACAAAATCTCTATAACATCGGTAAATTTCAAGATCTACATTACAAGTTCTGACAAAAGAAGAGCAGAAAGCCAACACTTAAGGAGGATCTTAGGAAACCAGTGAGCAAGAAAGAGCATGTTATTCCACCATCTGTAAACTTAGTCTGCACAGCTGGACTAAATCAACCCCTACAATTTCACACTTTTCCTGTTTCAAGGAGGTACCGCACGGAAACCACAACTTACCAATGTTCTGTGGACTTATTCACATCTGACCCCCAGATTACCATTAAAAAATAAAGATCGTAGGTCTAAAATGAAAAAAAAAACAAAAAGAACTACCACCTGTATGCTAAAACAATACAAGGGATTCGAACATTACCTAGCCGCCCAGGAAATCCTCATCAGGAAATCCTCATCATATTTAGCTACTTCTACTTTGCAGCCGCAGACACAAGAGATTCGGAAGTTCCTGACAATTTCACCTACTATTCTACATCGCAAAAGGCCAGACCACCCTGAACAGCCAACTGTACCTAGGAAAATGTTCGACGCACACGGCCACGTCTTCTCAGAAAGTCCGGTACGTCAATTGGTGCTCCATTTCCCAAATTTGGTGGAAGAGAAACAGGAGGACGACCATCAGTTAACCGACCTGACACTTGCTGCAAAAGACAAAACAACAGGAAAGTTTAGGAAAATAAGTATCGGGGCTCCCAAATAGTCAACCCATTCTAACCAAATAATATACTACACTTGCCTTGGACGCAGCCCTTTCCGATTCATCACGCCCTTTAAATCCTGTAGCAATAAGAGTAATGCTGACCTGCGCCAAATAGTGAAAAGAGAGATCTTAGAAACCAGATATTTTATGCAAACCCAGTGCAGATCCAAGAAGATACAATCTATGCATATGCATCCTTTGCTTCTAAACATGACATAACTCAGTGTATCGTGATGACAACGGATTGGCTGTTTTCGTTGAGGCTCTCTGGTTCTCCCATTCTCTCCCCATCGCATCCTCTCCATGGATTAAGCATTAGCAAACTATTACACATACAAATGCTTGATTTCTTAATAAGGTCGTATTGAAGAATATTTAATTAAGACCCTTGTGTCCCAAATCACATTAAGGTCAGTAGGACTAGGCAGTGCCCGCTATGTTCAGTTTCAAACAATATCCTTGAATTACCACAAGACGAGACAGCTTACCTTAGAGTTGTAAGCAGCAACCGCTTCAATAAGAAGAGATGCAGCAAGAAGAAACGTTAGCACGGCCTTGGTTGATAGGAGCAAAAAAAGCCCAACTCCACTCCTCCACACCAGTAGTCACAAATTGGAATCCATCAACCGGGTGGTCCATGCAATAGCCCTCCTCCCCAGACAAAGGTTGGGAAAAGTGATATCCACAAATGGGATAGTTCAGGAAATCTTGCATATTCCAAGGGCCAATTGGTAGAAGTCCTAAGGAATCCATTGACAAAGCAAAGAAGTAGACCCCTTGCTGAAGAGGCTGGTGAGGGATACAATGAAGGGGAAGGATTGGGGGAGGGCCGAGGCTCTGTGCAAACCCTCCCACCAGGACTCCAACAATCCTTCCCCTAGGCTCATTGTCATCACAACCATGAGGTTGCCTCACTCAATGCAAGTGATGCCTTCGATGCTATGCGGTACTTTGATAGTGATGCTTCCAGGCACATTACTTCAAGAAGTATTTATTTGCAGATTTGCAGCCTGCTCCTATTGGCAAAAGAGTGTCTTGTGCAAGCAATCCTTCATATCCCGTGTGAAAGGAGTTGGGAGGATTTTATTGTCATCAGTTGACGAGACTGATTCATGCCTTCAGATGTGCCACGGATAAAGAAGATTACTTTCTGTGTCCTCTTTTGGGAAAAGAGGCTTAGCTGTCATTTATCAAGATGATAAGTGCATTGTTAGGGATAGAGAAAAAAGACTATCAAATAGTCACTATACGCACTTTGAATCAGAGTTTGTAGCGGCTGGACAACCATGACAGCAATACGTCTAGTGTGGTCCCACCAAAACACCATCTATTTTTGTTACCTTCATAGATTATTTATCTAGATTTTCATCGATGTATCCTTTGAAAGAAAAAGCTGATGTCTTTCAGAGCTTCAAGCATTTGCAAATTGCTACTATGATTGAGAATGAGTCAGGGTGAACTTCGAGAATAGACCAAGTAGAGGAATACATGTCCGATGCCTTCAAAGAATTCTTGAAGGAAAGAGGGATTATGCATCATGTACAGCCTCTTATAAACTCAGAAAAAAGACGTTGCTGAGCGGAGGAGCAGGTCTCTTATGGAAATGGCCAGATGCATGATTAAAGGGAAGAGGTTGCCACACAGATTTTGGTTGGAGAATTATTTGTGCAGCACATGCTTCGAATAGATGCCCCACCAAGGCCTTGAAAACTGTGGCTCCCTTTGAGGCATGGTACAAATAAGAAACCAAGGTGGACTACCTGAGTGTGGTTGTCTCTGTGGAGCTCTATGCCTTATTTGGAGATGACTCCTAGATATGTTTGTGAATACTGGGAAAAATGCACAAAAAATGTCTTTCCTAGAGATGGATATATTAGAGCTGAGAGAAAATTGCAGCTCATACACAGTGATGTGTGTAGTCCCACCAGGACACCATCTTTGGCACAACATCTATATTTTCTTACCTTCATAGATGATTTTGCCAGACTTTCATGGTCTATCCTTTGAAAGGAACATCTGATGTCTCTCAGTTTTTCAAGCAATTTACTGCTATGGCTGAGAATGAATCTGGGTGCACAGTGCAAAAAGAAAGAAAGATGTATTTATATCTTTGGGAGGTTTCATGGGGCTATGAGACAAAGTACAATCAAAAGAGTAACTCATACAAGCCACTATGGACTAAGGCAAAGGGCTCGCTAGGGCCCTTCCTGAGTGCTATGCTAAGGAGCTCAAAAACACAACTCCTAGTACTCAAAATATGAAACCAAGTACCATGGCAGCTCTCCCGTGGCATGGAAGGATACTTCATATCTGTATCTCTCGAGTAGTCTCTCGCTATGGCAGAAGGGCACGATCTCCATGATCTCTGTATCCAGTGAGCCATATCAAGTGTGACACCTCGATTTTGACGGTCACCTCTGAGGAGAGCTGAGATAGGCTGGACCTCCGTCATGCGGGCTCCAGTCAGCCTCTACATCACATCTGGTCACCGCATCTTTGTAAGCTAGCTCCTAATCCTGCACTCCATTATGTGCTGGGGCCGATTCAAATGCGTAGATATCTGTCACATGTCGCTGTGCTCGATCTACCTTTTTCTCTCGTGGCACTATCACCTCCTCTGTCTGAGTTGCCTCAGTAGGGTCTCTCTATGTCACTGAATCTCAGTCACGTAGAGGCCAACACAAACCTGGTCATGGAAGTGGATCAGTCAAGAGAGTGGTCCGAATTTGTGCCCCTCTTGAAAGAGGCAACCGTATTGTCCTTCGATCTCAAAATCCATATACCTAGATGAATCCAGGAACATTCCCAAACTCATCCTCTAAAAACACAACATAGTGCAGTTTCAATCTCATGAGAGTCACTCACAAGGTTGAAAACCATAAACTCCATCATGCATAGCAGGGACTAGCTACTATGACATCCCCACTGACGTCATCAGCGCCCAACAGTGGGTGTAGACCATAGTATAAAAATATGCTCTCACACATACAAATCCACACACCCACACATACTTGAGCATCCATTTATACAAGGTCTTCGTCCTGAGATCTCAAAATCCATGTTAAATTGCTCCAAAGAATTCTTGAAGGAAAGAGGAATTATGCATCCGTACAGCCCCTTATTTACCTCAGCAAAATGGTGTTGTTGAGAGGTGTCTAATGGAAATAGACAAATGCATGATCAAAGGGAAGAGATTGCCAAACAGATTTTGGTAGGAGGCAATACTGTGTGCAGCACATGTTTTGAACAAATGCCCTATGAAGTCCTTGAAAACTGTTATACTGTTTGAGGCTTGGTGCAATAGAACACCCCAAGTGGACTACCTCAAGGTGTTTTGTTGTGTAGCCTATGCAAATATACCTAGTCAGTTTAGAAGCAAGCTGGATAATAAGGTAGTTAAATATATTTTTGTTGGCTACGACAATGAGAACAAGGATTACCCTCTCTACAAATCTTCAAACAAGAAGGATTTTATCAGTAGAGATTGATTTCCGCAAAAAACCCAAATCAATCCATAACTGATTCGACAGACACCTGCATATAGGCAATTAGGATGTGTTTGAAGGGTTGCTTCCACGGGCAATTGAAGGCACTTTAGAGCAGCCACTAGAAAATCAAAATATCCAATATGCACATGATGATGCACAACAGCCTTTGGATGCTCCAGATCAAGTCCAGGATCAGCCTATCACACATGAGGATGTGCAAGAGATTGTCATTGAAGAGAGGGCTGCACATGAAACAGTTTGTAGATGGCTGTTACAGACCTTTGCAGGACAGCAGACTTTCAGCCCCTCTCTCCATTAGGACAGGGGCTGGTTCAAGAGGGACCAAATGGAGCAAACTTTGTTGATTCAGCTTGGACATGAGTTCACTATATGATACAAAAGAACCAAGCAGTTTTAAGGATGCTCAAGATAATGAGCATGAGATGAGAGCCATGCAGGTAGAAATGGATTCTATCGTGAAAAACAATACATGGGAATTTGTGGATTCGCCCATAGGGAAGAAACCTATTCGGACAAACTCTGTGTACAAGATTAAAAGATCATCTAACGATAGGTCTATTCTCAGTGCAGAAGGGGATAGATTATGACGAAACCTTTGTCCCCACTTCCAGGATGACCACCACCAGGTGTGTTTGTTTCATTGGTTGCTCATTTTGGTTGGAAATTACATCAGCAGGATTAAAAACCGCCTTTCTCAATGGGGACTTGCAGGAAGAACTGTATGTGAGTCAGCCTGTTGGTTTTCAAAGGCCTGGTCAGGAACGTAATGTACGCAAACTGGACCACAAGGCACTTTACAAGCCCCATGGGCTTGGTATGAGAAAATTCATTCAGTTTTGCACAACCAGGGTCTACAAAATAGTCCCAACTGAGAGTACCCTTCATGTCAAGAAAGACAAAAAGGATTTGTTCATTATCATCTTGCATGTGGATGATATGCTGCTCACAGGCACAAATGAAAGAAATTGCAGAATTCAAGAAGGTTCATTTAAGATATCTGATCTGAATTTGGGCATTGATTTTATGCAAACAAATGAAGGCACTGCACTCAAACATTCAAAATACATTCAGGGGCTGTTACAAAGGTTCAACTTTCAGGACTGCACGCCTCTTTCAGCTCCTATGCAGCTAGGGTTGATGCATGATGCAGGTGAATCTTTTGATGCTGTTGCATACAATTAGGCTGTTAAATGCCTTATTTATCCCTGGAATACCCATCCAAATATTACATTCAATGTATCCCACTTGAGTAGGTATATGCACAGCCCAAAGACACAGAATTGGTGTGCTGTAAAGCGTGTTTTCAGATACTTGCGGGGAACTCAATCTCGTGGTCTGCTCTATGCTGGGGGGGAGACTCTGGCTTGCATGCTTTCAATGATTCAGATTGGGCTGGTGATTATGACACTCGACATTCCGCCAGTGGAAATCGTTTCTTTATTGGCAATTAATGCATTTCATGATTGAGCAAGAAACAATCCAGTTTTGGCAGCTTCATCTGGTGAAGCTGAGTACGGGGCAGCTTTCACAACTACAATTGAAAGTGTATGCACACCTTCCCAAGTCCAGGGACATCCTCTTGACCTGCTTTTGGTCGAGGAATTACAAGTTTGCTACTCCCATACTCATTGACAATTAGAGTGCTATTGCCGTGACATGGAATCCTCTGTTTGATGGATGCACAGAACACATTGAGATCCATTATCATTATGCAAGAGAGAGAGACAGTTACATGCAAGAGAGATCAGTTTGATCTAGACATCAAAATGTTGCAGATTCTTTCAACAAGACCCTATCCAAAGAAAAGTTTCAAACTTTCCACATATTGTTGGCCCACTTCCATTTGGTGGTTGAGATCACTCCTTGTACACCAGGACACAGTCACTGCAGGGGGGATGCTGGAAATATTGTAATATTTAAGCCAACGGCCAATCTATTAGTTAATTAGGAGGGTTAGGGGCATGTTTTCCCCCCTAACAACAATTAGTGGTTGAGTTTATGGTACAGTCAATTTTGACTCACCTTAGGCTTTTAAACCTTTGTCATATCAGCATCCCTCTTGTACTTCATTCTTGTAATCTCATTTCAACTTGACCCCACATTTTTCAGCTCTCTCCGTCTCCAAACTCTCATCGATTTGCCCATAGAAAAGAAAGCTATAAGGACAAAGGGGTATACAAGGTTAAAGGAAGATCTGATGGTAACATTGACATGTACAAGGCAAGGTTGGTTGCCATGTATTCTCAGCAAATGGCGATAGATTATGATGAAACCTTTGCCCCCACTTCCAGGATGACCACCATCAGGTCTTGCTGTCCCATCGGCTGCTCATTTTGGTTGAAAACTACATCAGTTGGAAATCAAAACAGCCTTTCTCAATGGGACTTGCAAAAAGAATTGTAATGTGTAGCCTGTTGGCTTTCATAGGATGCCTTGTCATGAACATAAAGTATGCAAACTCCATGAGGCAATTTATGGGCTGAAACAAGCCCCACAGGCTTGGTACGAGAAAATTCTTACACTTTTTACCAATCAGGGTCTACACAAACTAGTCCAACTGAAGATACCCTTTATGTCAAGAAAGACAAAAAGGATTGGCTGATTATCATCTTGCATGTGGATGATATGCTGCTCACACGCACAAATGAAGAGAAAATTGCAGAATTCAAGGACCTTGAAGCTTCATTTGAGACGTCTAGGTTTGGTACACTATTATTAGGGCATTCAATATATGCAAATAAATGAAGGCATTTTGCTCAAAAGTCAAAACACATTCGTGGATTGTTACATAGGTTCAACTTTCAGGACTGCAAGCCTATTTCAACTCCCATCGAGCTAGGGTTGAGGCTGTCCATGCAGGGATGCAGTTGAACCTCTTGATGCATGTTGTATACAGCCAGGCTGTGGGATGCCTTATTTATCGCTGCAATACATTGCTAGATATTCAGTTCAGCGTATCCCACTTGAGCAGGAACATGCTATATGCCATTCTATGGGCTATCCATAGGTGCCACTCATTCCTTGGTATGTGCCTTGTACGCCTAGTTATAGGCAGTTAGGACAGTTGGTACAGTTAGTGCTTGTACCAATCAGGGCACTTAGTCTAGGACACCCTGTCCTAGGATTTCGTTATATTGGGTGTCTCTTATACTCTCATTCAGTTTTGCAGCAATTCGTTACAGCAGCTCGTTTTTGCCTCCATTCCTTGTATTCTTGAGCTTCCATTGCTTGCCCTAGCCAACAATGGCATCAGAGCAAGTTAGGGATCCTTCCCCTCAGTCATTGACAGCTTTTCCAAGCTGTTTGGCAGCCATTCTCTCCTTGCCACTTGCTGGTCAGCTCATCTTGAAGGCATTTACTGCAAGCTGAAGTAATTTGAGGTTGTTCTAAGCAGTTCCATCGCCAGAAAACACCTTTCTGGGGCTCCTCCAGAAAAGGCGCCTCTTGTGTGTACGGTTGATGTTTTTTGAGACTCCTTCCGCATTTTCTGTGCTTTTCAGTCTGCTACAGCACAGCCGCCTCCACACGTGTACTGTACGGAATCCATACAGTCTGTACAGCTGTACCGACTACATGTGGCTGCATTTATTAGCCGTACGGAGCTGTCAGCTGCAGTACGGGAACCAATGCAATAGAGGCTTACCCAATGATGTAGCCCCAAAAAATGCAGTAGAGAAAATGCTGCAAATGCGAGCACAAATAGTCACCCTTGAAGAAGAGGTGAAATGGACAGCAAATGGCAATGAAGGGTTGCTAAGAGAAGGCTGGAAATGAGAATTACAATAAGAGAATGTGATCCCACAAGAAGGAGAGCACTTCGAAATGAGTGGAAAGGGATCCAATGGAGAGAATCTCGCAGCCCAAGGCAAAAGGACAGCAAATGAGAGGAAACAGGCTCAAGGAGAGGTCTCCGGATGGCAGCAGCAAGCTCCAAAACCCAAGCACAAGTCTCCAAATGAACAAATCAGGCTGAGAAGAGGCTTCAAATGCTGGCACAAACTCCGAGGCAGGTCCGTACAGCAATAAATGCTCCAAAACAGATCCGTACATGTCTCCATACAGCATTAAAATGCTTTGTACACATGCTAAACCAATCCGTACAGGCAATAAATGATTCCTTCTCAATTTTGCAAAACAATCCTTTCTTTGCTTCATTGGCATTGTGGAAAGGCCCCGTGTTGCCTTGGAAGGCCTAGTGTTGCCTTTTGGGAGGTTTTTTGCAGCAAGTACACCTTGAGACAGCCAAGCATTTACAATAAAAAAGTTTAGAAGCTTGAGCAGAAATTTGCCTGTTGGTTTTGAAGGTTGCCCTCCTCTCCTTTGCATTGTCAACTGGTCTTTTGGCTTGAATTTCAGCACTATGGCTGACAGCAAGGATGATTTGTTTGGAATGCTTGGGGCTGAGAACAAGCTTGATGGCACAAATTACCCCATTAATCCACACTTTTCGAGAATGCAAATGTGTGCAATGCATGCAGAATTTGAATGCCGATTGGCCCTCCAATGGGGAAGAGCGCCCTCATGAGAGTACTTGTTTCTTTTTCGACCTACATGCAAGGTGGAAGAGAGATGACGGATGAATGCAATGTGTTAGAGAGAATGCTACATGAGATTCACAATGAAAGGGTGATACCCTTTCATTAATGTCCCTTGAGATCACTCAAGTTCCGTCTTCCCATTTACACCTACCCTTATCCTATGACCCATGCATCTACCATTCAATGCACGTTAATGCACCCTTCCCTTCCTATTGCCCCTAGGACCTAGACACGTGTGTGCACATTTTTATTAATAGAATAAGTATCACATGTCCAAATTCGATGCCGTCTGAAGCAGTGGCTCCAGCTCGACTAGTCCTATCCACTCAGATGATCCACCGCCATAACAAATCGGTCGGTGTCCATCACAAATACAAATACATGTTACACCATTGGCGTATAACATAATAATAATGTTTTAATGTCTACTAATCAATCAATAGGCCTGCCAATGAGGGACAGTTGAGGGAAAGGGGATATAATTAGCAGGACATGGAAGGGAGAGGACAAGGCACGATAAATTAGGAGAAAAGATGAAAACACCCAAGAGATCAGAAGTGCAATCACTGTCTTCTTTGATTTGTGCTGGATTGTCCATAGAACGTTGGGAAGCCCTTTGGATTAACATTAATATTTCACCATTTGATGTATACACGTTTCAAACACAAAACGAGGACATAACTATTGTAATACCAATATAAGGACCTGGTTTTTGGCTTTGATTCACAAGATAGCACCATGCCATGCTACATAGGAGTGGCAATGGCACAATGCGAGACTGCGCAACCATTTGACAATGAGTCACATGACTTGCGGCCAGTAGTCAACTTACATTAGATTATGTAACTCCTCTGTAAACAAACATTATCACATTCCAAAAACTTGGCTATTCTTGCAAGTTCTTGCAGACAAAAAACATGCATGCTAGGCACAGACAACAGTGTTCTTCACCACTTTGAGTTAAATAGGCAATTGAAGCTTTTCCCAAATTGCAAGCATATTTACACGCATGTTCCCACATGGTAAAGCGATCTCTAATCCCTAGAATAACACCTTGTGCAAACTGTTACGCTTAAACTCTCTCACTTGAAATCTGAACGCGATTCTTGGACTCACGGGCGATGGCACACTTAATGTTCCACCCAGCCAACCTCTGTAACCAAGCAAGCTCCAAAAGACTCATACATGTTGAAGTACTTGCATGCTTAAACCACAAAGCCTACAATTCCCTAGATGGATCTAGTCTACCACGTGTCATCATTCTAGGGTACCTCTTAAATGCATTATTATACCCCTCTCTTGGGATATCAATTAATTCACTTGCCCCTAGGCACATTTAGACATTTAATGCATTTAAGACCCATAGCCTTAGACCCATCTAGTCAGTGCCTTGTCACCCTCATCAAGGACCTTGACATTGATTTCTTTGACCATTTACAGGAAGCCCAATAAAATATAATACAAACATGATCCTCTAAAGGAAAATGTCCACTGACCCTTCCGAGGTCATGTTACCTCAGCTTGAGCGTAACATTCCTTCCCTCTTCAGGCATTAGCGTCCTCGATGATAAAGACTGGGAACGCTCTCCACAACTCGTATACAAATTCCCAGGTAGCTTCTAAAAGAGGTAGACCATGCCCCGCAACCAATAACGTGGGTATCTTCCAATTGCGTACTTGCATTGTTCCTCGGTCCGAGATTCTTGTTGGTTTGTGCCTTGCATTATCCTCTATCTCCTGAAACAAAACAACATCCTCGATTAGTGAGCCATCTGCGTGCAAAAACTTCTAATTTATAGACCACCTTCTTCTTTTTAGAATTAACCACGGCCCACAATATCGGGGTGATAACTTAGCACACTCTCCTACAGTCAAAGACTTGGAGTGCGAAGGAAGTCTGAGAAAAACTTTTTCTCCTTTCTTAAATTCCCTAACGCCGGATCTGTTTTCATCCGCATATGCCTTAGCTGCTCTATCCATAGCCTAGCAGATGTTAGCTCTCCCAAGTGCTAGCATCTCCTACATCTGAGCTGGATCCCTATAGAGAAATGTTTTCTATCATTGTAGGCAAATTCTAACACTGGCAACCACTTGTCTCACGTATGTTGCCTCAATGAAACATATGTGCTAAGCATATCCTCTAAAGTCTGATTGACTATTTCCGCCTGAACATCCTCTAAAGTCTAGTTGACTATTTCAGCTTAAGCATCTGTTTCTGGATGATTCCCACTACTCAGTCCCAACTCAGTCCTTAGTGTCTCAAACACTGCAATCCAAAAATGACTGGTAAATTTAACATCCATATCTAACACTATGGATTTGGGTAATCCATGTAGACGAAATATATGTTTAATAAAAAAATCCGCCACTTGCGGGGCATTAAAAGACTCTCTAGTTGGAATGAAGTGGACCATCTTGGTAAGACAATCAACTATCTCTAGGATAGAATCATATCTAGCTTGTGTCGTAGGCAAACCTACAATAAAATCCATGGAAATGCTCTTCTACCTACCTAGTGTTATTTCCAAGGACTGTAAAAGTTTGGGTGGCTTCACCCGTTCTGCCTTACTTAACACAAAAAACAATGTGTCACATATTCATGAATATGTATTTTCATTTTTGACCCAAAAAAATCTCATTTCACGAGATCATACGTGTGGAGCAACTGATATGGTGGAGCAGGAGAAGGAATGGAATAGCAAGCATGGATGAGGAGTAGGCGTGGAGGAGGAGGAGGAGGAGTAAGCAGCCAAACTCTCTGCCTAAGGTCATTATGATTAGGTACTACTACCTTGCCATTTCTTTTCAGCATACCATCTCTTATGATATATCTTGCATAATTTTGATCTTTTCTGGATGCCAGGTCACATCTTTCCCCGGGTTTAAGCGCATGAGCCTTTGGCCAAAGGCTCTGGATGAGCTCATCCATCTTTTGAGTTTCTCTTATCTCAACCATTAGAGCACTCTCTAATACCATGAAACTCATATTATGCATAATGCGTGATAACACATCAGTAACTTTATTATCCTTCCCTCTTCAGTACCAAAACGTCAGGTTAAACTCTTGCATGAGTTCTGTCTACCTAGCTTGGCAACCTCTTAAGTCAAGTTGTTTGCAGAAATGTTTCAAAGTATCATGATCAACATCAACATAAAACTCTGATCCATACAAATAATGTCTCCATGTTTTCAAAGCATGGACAACAGCATACAACTCTACTTCATGAGTTGGCCAATTTCGTTGAGAGGAAGAAAGCTTCTTGCTTTCAAAGAATACTGGCCTTCCTTCTTGGAGGAGAACTGCTCCTACCACAATGCCACTTGCATCGGTTTAAATGAAAGACAGTTTTTGGGGATCAACTATTTTTAACACTAGTTCGGAGATCACATCTTGTTTTATGGCATTAAAACTTTCTTGTTGATTCTGTCCCCATATAAAAGGTACTTTATTTGAGGTCAGATCAGTCAATGGCAAGACTATCTCGGAATACCCTTTCATATGCCTTCGATAAAATTGGACAAATCCCAAGAATGATCGCAAAGCGATCAAACTTTGAGGAATAGGCCAAGTCAGTATCGCAACCACTTTCTTTGGATCCATTTCCACCCCCTCAGGAGTAATAATGAATCCTAAATATACAAGTCTTACCATACACAGTACAGTTTTCTTTTTATTTACATAGAGATTGGCTTTCCTCAAAGTACTGAACACTATTCTCAAGTATTCGTGATGCTCAATAATACTTTTGATGAAAACAAGAATATCGTCAATAAAATATACTACAAACTTTTCGATATACGGGCGTAGTAAATCGTTCATAAGCATGACGAATGTAGCCGGAGCATTGGTAAGTCCAAACGGCATTACCAAAAATACATAATGTCCAAACCTGCTTCTAAAAGCGGTTTTATGCACGTCCTCAGCTCTAATAAAGATTTGATGGTAGCCATACTTAAGATCTATCTTGCCGAAAATTATGGCAAATGTAATGCATCTAGCAAATCATCGATCCGAGCCATTGGATACCTATGCATAACAATGATATTATTCAATGCTCTGTAATCTTTACAGAGGCAAAAAGTATCGTCTTTCTTTTCCTTCAATATCACCGGCGAAGCAAAAGTTGAGAAACTAGGCTGAATTTGCCCCAACTTGAGGTATTCTTCCAGTTATCTTCGCACCTCCGCTTCTTTGGTAAAACTTAACCTATAGGGAGGTCTACCGGGATTAGTTCAATCTTATGCTGAACATTCCGATCTGGAGGTAATCCATAAGGCAACTCATTCCTAAAACAGTCAGAGAATTCCTCTGCTATTTGATCAGCCAACTTGGCCATCTCCCCATCTTTGGTAACATCAGTGCTAGCCGAAGGATCATCAATTGGCTCTACCGATATTGTACAAAGAAACGAAAAATCTTCGTGAGTTTTTCGAACTTCCATTACGGAAACCAACGGTCCCTGAGGTATATCCTTTTCACCTCATAAGACATACAGCACATCATTCATCTTGAACTGATAAATGTGGTTTTTTCAATCTATGGATGGATTCTTCTTAAAATGCCAAGCCTTACCCAGGGCTATATCTGCGTGAGCAAGCTTTGTAATCAAGCTTCTCTGCTTAGTCATAAATTCAAAGTTTCAACTAGATAGCCCTTTGGTCCCATACTTCAGTTGAACTTCCGTCTGCCATCCTGACTGTATATGCATAGTCAGATGGGCTAATCTTTAATTTCAGCCTCTTTACAAGCTTGAAGTTAATTACATTGTGGGTTGACACTGAGTCAAACAACACAATGACGTCATGATTGGCTACTTGCCACTTCATCTTAATTTACTCCCTATCGTTAAAGGTTGTATATCCTATTACTGCGGGCTTTGATAGGATATTATTACATTGTTTACTAGCTTAGCAATAGACACACACAACAAAACAGGGTCTGACCTCTGAGAAGATCCCGCTAGCTGAATCTGCATCTGTTCTGCTCTGGGACTTCCTTCCATCTCCACATCACATTCTGCGATCACCATCTCAGCCATCCGACGATCCTTGTTTCATGGACAATCTTTCCACTACTGAGGCAGAAGGCATCCAAAACACAAGACTTCTCTCCTCGCTTTTTCTTTTTACTCTGGGATCAAAGAAGACTTCGACCAAGCCCGAGCTGCCATTGGTGTTACTTTTCTTTTCACTCCAATGGTGGTACTTGATTTAGAAGGAGTCACCAACTGGCCTGTGAGGCACTCCCTTTGCTAACCCACTTCTTCTTAAACCCAGTTTTCTTCGAGTACTCATACCAAATCTCAAACTGCACAAACCCACTTGGTTTGTTTCCTTTGGCATCCTCATAGTTCAAGGCTATGGCAATTGCTTCATCTAGCGTGTTCGCGTACTTAGCCCGAACTTCCATCTTAATACGGTCGTTCAAGCCAAAAATAAAATCCTTTACTTGAACCGACTGAGGAAGAGGGTCTGTTATCTTCATAACACATTCCCTAAACTTATCAGTATACTCAGCTACTGATAAATTTCTCTAACAAAGATTTCTATATTGATCCCAAGCTCAAGATGCTTCATCAAGAGGTAAGAAGTGTTTTCTAAATTCTTTTTTGGACCCCTCCCAAGTAGTGAATGTCACTCCATCCTTCTGTTGTTTTATCCACCATCTATCCACTGTCTTATTAAACATGTGGGTAACCTCATGGATTTTCTTCATATCATTCCTGATTTCACAAATGGTGAAAGCCTCATCCCATTTGTATATGAACACTGGTTTCAGGCTCATTGGAACTTTATCTTTCTCTTCATGAGATGGTCTAGTAGACAAATTGTGAACCAATTTCCTGAGCTCAGATTGCCCTACAATTGCTTGTAGTTGTTGAGCTAGAATCTATTGCAAGGCAATGAGAACAAATTCCACCTCTTTGATTGTGACGAAATTTTGAATCACGGGGGACACTCAACGTTTCTTTTGATAGTAGATTACCTCTACCAAGGAGCTTTCTATCCATTTTCTTCGTTCTTGTTTTTTATTTATCTACGTATCAGTTTGGGGATCGTGGAAACTTACAGTTGTCGATGTTGGACGTGGGGATTTCGAATTTCAATTGTGCCTTTGTAATTCCAATAATGCAATTCAACCAGACAGTGTATGGCCTGCTGGGCGCGACACCTGCGAGGTCGACTGGACTCTCGATTCTACGGGATCCACCCTAGAAGCTTCCTCTTCAGCTTCCATTTGGGTTGATTGAGTTTTTCTGCTAGGGGTCTTTCTCATCCACAACAACGGCAAGCTGGAAGACAGTTGGGAGTGTGTTTGGAAGTAATGCTCAATGGTGTGGAACTTCAATATGACACGTTTCTAAATGCAAACTGGCAAAACTTTCCTATGCTAAGGAATTCCTGCAAACTCAACTAACTGCTTTTCTCGATGGCACAATTGCAAAAGGCATCTATAAAGGCATAGTTCCAAAAACAACTACAGCCTACAACACTTCACAAGAATCAAAATTTTCCAAAAGCGTCAACCCACAAACACCCTGCACGCTTTTGCACTCATGGACTTGATTCAGCCCATCGCTATATCTTGGACATTCCTTATTCAAAGAAGACCATCGATAGGGCTAAAGCGGCAGATCGTTATCTTAATACGCCATTATTTGCAGATCGAAGTGTTTTGCAAGAGGACGTTTGAGAAGGTCCAATCGTTCGTACGCTGGATCTGATGTCTTCTCTAGATAGGAAGACAATTTCTTCTCCAGATCGTTCGTACGCATGGAACTGATTTCTTTTTCAAATTGGAAGACGAACTCAGAATCACACATCGAGACAAGATCGTCTTTCTCTTTCTCTTACTTGACTTCAAAAGACTCATACACATTGAAGTACCTGCATGCTTAGACCACAGAGCCCACAATTCCCAGTCTACCATGTGTCATCATTCTAGGGTACCTCTTAAATGCATTATTATACCCCTCTCTTGGGATATCAATTAATTCACTTGCCCCTAGGCACATTTACACATTTAATGCATTTAAGACCCACAGCCTTAGACCCATCTAGTCAGTGCCTTGTCACCCTCATCAAGGACCTTGACATTGATTCCTTTGACCATTTACAAACATTGATCCTCTAAAGGAAAATGTCCACTAACCCTTCCGAGGTCACCTTACCTCAGCTTGAGCATAACACAAACGAGCTCCACTATTATGAAGCATGCATTCACAAGTGAAATGATTATGAGATAAAGGCATCCACTAATGCCCTTAACCATGAACATGGCCACAGACCCTACTCTTAACTGTTAACAACTCATATCCATGACCATCGATTCATTCCTTAAATACTACATGCATGGGCCTTTGGTGGGCCTTTCATTTGTGCAAGTCTCATGTAAAAAAATCAATGCTATTCAGACCTGTCCACTGTAGGATTCATCCACGACAGCTCCAAATATCAAGTTGGCATTAGGATCAACCAGATCGTAAATGACTTCTGCTGCAGCATTGACCTGCCACACAGTCACTGTATCAGGCTCTGTAAATTCGTGCTGAAAATAAGACATCAGAACAAAGTGCAGCAAAGAGAAAAAGGACAACAATCCGATAACTGTTTCATGATGTACACATCCCGAAATACATTATGGAAACAAGATTACACACGCAGAGAGCTTGTAAAAAAGACCTCAAATAATGTGAGATCTGTGCCTCCTGTGATGTTCCAAACAATCCCAGTGGCCCGCTCTATGCCTACGTCAAGGAGAGGTGATTGGATCGCATTCATTGCTGCATCTCTTGCCCTGGACTTCCCTGTTTAAGTAAATTCGAGCACAATTACATCTAATTATCATATGTCAAGTGTCAACCTTCTCTCTCTCTCTCTCTCTCTCTCTCTCTCTCTCTCTCTCTCTCTCTCTAAGCTTTTCAAGCACAGAAACTCACCTAGACATAAAGGTAGTTTCTCTTATTACCCTCCCCTTTGAGGGAGGAGTCTTTATGTATGTAAGGTTTTGTATTGTTTCAGGTCCCATAGGCCGATTTTTGGTCTTTAGAGGACGATAATATATTCTTCTTCTTCTTCTTCTTCTCTGTGTGTGTGTGTGTGTGTGTGTCTGTGCAAACTAAGGAATAGCTCACATGAACTAGAAGTGGAGAAAGGCAGATGGATGCGGCTCAAAATTCCAATAAAGGAAAGATTACGCAAAATCTGTCCGACGGGGGAAATACAAGATGACAGTACGTGCTCTTGAAATAACGAGCATATGCACACATCAAGGAGAGACATGGAGATAGTAGCATAAACTGATGAGTCTATTGGAACAGCCAGCCCACAAGCTCGGAAGCTACATAAAAGAAATCTTGGAACTCCGTAGCAATGTTCTCGGATTAGCACACAAAATACTCACAAACATAGAAAAGATTTGTGAGTTCTCGGAAAACCATAGCAAAGTTCTCGGATTAGACTCATACCATAGAAAGGATTTGTGAGAATTGACTATCAATGGTCACGTCATATGCCACATCATACGACAAGTCATCATATGACAAAACCACACTAGAAAATGAAAGAAACTAACATTTTATAGCTTTCAACTTTCCATTTCAGCTCTAAAATACCAATTTGGAATTTTCAGAGAGTCAAATACAAAAAAAGGGGGGGGGGAGGGGGGGGAGGTTCCGGGGACATTCCGGTTCCCCCTTGATTCGCAGAACGTAGTTACTAGGGAACGGCGTTCCCTAGTAACTATGGCTCCAACATTCAAATGGTCAAGTGGCCGCTTTGGTGGCCCATCCCCATTAGCTTCTATTTGAATTTTCTTCAATCTCATAGACCCTTCGGTCTTTCAAAGACATTAATAAACTCTACCGAGTCAGGGATTATGATTCCTCCACCTCAAGCTGACACTCATTACCATGGTTGGCCTTATCCTCATCCATGACTTTAGCAACAAAGCGTGATCCGAGGTGCGTTGGAACGTCTATACACGTAGATGGTTTGAAAGTATGGGACTCCATATGGGTAGATTGCCCCTGAGCCCCCATTCAGTATAACCTTGAGGCCCCTTATGGTCCACTCACTTAACACAAGGCCAACCAGGTTATCCAAGAGGATCTCATACAGCTACGCACATTCAAGACCCGGTTAGTCCCTAACAGCTTCCTGTATAGCTTAGCTTCTACAAAGACCACTACTTACAAATATCCGAGGAGAGCTTCATCAATCCACCAAGCCACACACAGATCCATCTTTCCCACTCTTTGAAGATTTCGATCGGGCAATTTTGTGTCTCCTCGAAACGGCTATGCATTGAGACTTGCGTACATTCAAGACCCGGTTAGCCCCTAGCAAGCTTCCTATGAAGCGCAGCTTCTAGAGAGACCACTACTTAACAAATATTCGAGAAGAGCTTCATCGATCCACCCGACTACATACAAATCCATCTTCCCCAATCATTCAGGATTTGGATCAAGCAATTTCGTGTTTCCTCAAAACAGCTATGCACTGAGACTAGACGAGTGTAGGGCAGTAGGCAGACCTAGAGAGGACCGCATTGCACCATATGTGATTTACAAGAGATTGAGTCAGAGGAGCATTTTGCTTTCAAATGCTCTGAGAGATCCGACGTCGTCATCATTGTCTCTTCAGGGGATGGGTTCGGACCCCTCTACAGCCTCGTCTCATCCAAACCAAGGATATCTAGCCACTTTCATTCATGAAGCCATATGACACACATACCAGTTGCTCAAGGCACATAGACGAGATCAAGGTACCCAAGCAGGTTCCACTAAGAGTATGATCAATGAGTTTTTCCAGCCGGATAGCATGGACTAGCAAGTCCCAAGAGGAGGGCGTAGCCGAGGCCCAGAGCGAGAAATATGACAAGGATATCTAGCCACTTTCATTCATGAAGCCATATGACACATATATCAGTTGCTCAAGGCACATAGACGAGATCAAGGTACCCAAGCAGGTTCCACTAAGAGTATGCTCAATGAGATTTTCCACACGGATAGCATGGACCAGCAAGTCCCAAAGAGGAGGGCGTAGCCGAGGCCGAGAGCGAGAGATATGACAGATCCGTCAATGTGTCAATGCACAGATCAAGCTTGAGATCTTCCCTCCATGTTACCAAACCAGAGACATGACTCACCGGTGTGACAGTGGCACTTGTCTGACACAAGGCCACAACTAGGAGACCACCACAGATCACACATACTCACCGTCGCCAATGCTCTATCATAGGTTTTATGCTGCTGCAGCCTCATACATCAATGGAGCCTCTCGTGGACTCAACTCCTTTGCCAGCATACAGAGGACCACCATCATGATGCCACCCAAAAAACTTCCATCCTTCTCCAGGGCTCACACTTTGTACTAGTGTTTTTATGTTTATGATGTCCTTGTCTTGGGTGCACATGCCCCCTTAGAGATTCCACCTATTCAGCTCATTATATCTAGTTTTTCCAATCTCATAGACCTCTCTCTCTCTCTCTCTCTCTCTCTCTCTCTCTCTCTCTCTCTCTCTCTCTCTCTCTCAACTTCACATGAATACATTCAATTACCACCAAACTTTTCTAAAATGTTGTTTTATGATAGACTAAGGTGCCTACCAAAGCATATTTTCAAACTGAAAATTGTGTAGAAGGGAGCACCAATAGTTACTATTTTTCAATAACGAGAATTGCAAAATCTTATGCACTTCAACCGAGCATAGTTCCACACTCAAACTTCACAAAACTCTTAGCCTCGATCTAAAGAACACTCACCCAAGACATCTTGGCAAAAGGCTTCATAGTATTGGAGAACCAATACCCATACTATCAAATGCATACTATCTCTCAGAACACTCAAACAAAGGTCGCAAACAAGTCGCCCCACTTGAGAAACGCCCAACGTAGCTTCAATACACAGCAACAAAAGAGAGCTGTAGTTATTGTACACTATTCATAGCTTCTATTCACAATTGCAATAAGCTTAGCATGAGCCAGCTCATGAGTGTTGGAGATATCATAGCCAATGAGAGTGGTCATGTGATGTGTTGGTGTGTAGTACTAGGAGTTCTAGTACTAGTTCATGTGTGTGAGTCATGTGTGAGCGACATGTGTCACTATGGGACTTATCCCGTATGCACATGGTGCTAATGTGTGAGTGAGTAGCCTGTATAAGGCTTGTACTTCACTTATCATGTCATACTTGATGGATGAATGAAAGCCTTCATGGATTCTACATTTGTGTACCACTCCTTCACTCCATAGCCTATCGCTCTCTCTCACTCACACCATGTTTCTAACATGGTATCAGAGCAGGTTCACCCTGCCATAGCTGCCACGTCATCCTATACCTAACCCGAATCCAAAACCCTAATTCTACTCAAACCTTTCTTCCTGCAGCCGCCTCAGCCCTGCACATTTCTGCCTCAGATTCAGCCTCGTTTCTGTCTCCTTTCATCTGCTTTCTAACCTTTTAGGGTTTCTGCACAGCTGCCATCTTTGCTGCCATTTCTGCTCTTCTATTGGTTCATTTCTGCACTTCAGGGTCTCTACTTGCTGTTATTTGACTTGGATTCACTCAGTTATACCTTTCCAAGAGTGTTCTTGCTGCTTTTCCATTAGGGTTTGCATTTTGGACCCCCGAGGGCATCCATCAGCTACTAGACACATTTATTCAAGCATTTCTCATGCTGTTGATTCATTTCAGAGCGCTACACAAGCTCCTTTATTGGCTGGTTATCCATTTCAGCTTGGTGCCTTTGCTACCTCAATTTGACACTATGGAGTCGTGGTGAAGACTCATCAACTCTACCTTCAGATAGGGATGAACAACATGACAAAGCACTAGCGCTTATTGGTGTGAGGTTGGTCAACAAGTTGCTTCATCACCTTGACCTCGCTACTTCAGCCAAGGAGAACCTGGACAAGCTCAAGAATATTTATACTACATCTACTGGACATCAGCAGGAAGCTTCATCTGATATGTTGCATGATCTATTCCTCTTTGAGGTGGTAGATGATCCTTAGCTCTATCTGTATACCTAGATGAATCCAAGAACATTCCCAAACTCATCCTCTAAAAACACAACATAGTGCACTTTCAATCTCATGAGAGTCACTCATAAGATTGAGAACCATAAACTCCATCATGCATAGCAGGGACTAGCTACTATGACATCCCCACTGACGTCATCAGCGCCCAACAGTGGGTGTAGACCATAGTGTAAAAGTATGCTCTCACACATACAAATCCACACACCCACACATACTTAAGCATCCATTTATACAAAGTCTTTGTACTTAGCTCTATGTGTGTTTGTGTGTTTGTGTCGAGTCAAATAAAGGTTCTCAGCCTTGAGTTGTCCCTCTAAACCAAATGTATTTGGAGTCATGTGTGTGAGTCATGTGTGAGTGCCACGTGTCACTATGGGACTTAAGTCTTACCCCATATGCACATGGTGCTAATGTGTGTGTGTGTGTGTAGCCTATATAAGGCTTGTACTTCACTTATCATGTCATACTTGATAAATGAATGAAAGCCTCATGGATTCCACATTTGTGTACCACTTCTTCACTCCCTAGCCTATCTCTCTCTCTCTCTCACTCACACCATGTTTCTAACAATGAGATGTCTTCCATGTACACACCTCCGAATGAATTGAGAAGAGACTAGACAAAATAAGAGATAGAAAGGTGGTGGTGGGTGCGACTTTCCAACATGTGGGTTCTTTTGTTCCTCCCCCAGCAAGTTGATTTCTTTAACGTTCATTATGGTCACCTTTTCCTACCTCTAGAAATTCCACACTTACAAGTTCACTAACTCACTTTAAAACTATACAATCACATGTTTTTCATGAGCTACCAAATGTATTTACAAGGCCATAAAAATGTTCCTACATCATAAGCTGTGTTAGCAAATGTGAGCTATCTTTTGGTTCCATGCTCTTTGTAGAAATAATGCAAATGACATATATTCACCACCTCTAATCATAAGCTTCTACTCTTTAGAGATATTCCTTGGTTTGCTTCCGATTTTGAAGGCCCTCCATACGTAGCTTATCAAAGAAGTTCATCAATTGTATCCCTTTGAAGGACTTAAAGGGAACGTCGTGTTTTTTCCCCTTCACTCATCTTTTGAGGTTACTTTTCTAGAGGAATTTGATGGCATTACACATTAAAAACGATTTCTTTCCTTAAACTTTTCGAATAAGAGTTTTGTCTTGGTGCCTTAGTGCCCTCTCATTCTTGTCCTTTTCTAATTCCATGTAGTAGATTCTCATATTTCTCAACTATTTAAATTGTGAAAGCTTCAAGAAAGATTACACACATTGCTTGTCTTAAACGAAAAAAGACACCAATCAATAGGTTGTGAATATGCACCTAAACAATACCAATTTCCTCAACATGTAAATTATCAATACGATATCATTTCTTTGAGAGGACACCGTTTTAATTAAGGTAATGTTTCTAAACCAAAATGTGCATGGTGATTACTAAGACTAACTAGTCTCATTCAGGGCTAGTCTAGATGAAAATGAATGTATTTCTTTTCAAGTCATGAATTTTTGAATGGGTGGGAATTGGTTTAATGTTAAAATAATCTTGATTGAAAATTTTCACCATCTAAGGTAAGAAACAACCTAAAGGCTAAAAGTGCACTTGGAAGATGTATTTTGGTCCACCAAAGTGCTGATGTAAAATATGGAAAGCACGTCCATATTCTTTTTATTAATGATACCATTGAGGGGGTGGCAGGCGGCAGCATGTAGGAGGAAGGAGAAGGGAGTAGATAAGATTAGATGTCACATCAAAAAGTGTACAAATAGGGGTGGATGGGGACATATATAGCCCCTCCACATTTCCCACCTAAGAGGCCTCTAAAGGTCCTCTAAATTGCCCTTCATTACAGCCATCCCTTCCCATAGAATCTTGCCCTCAAAATTTCACAGCATGGCTGTCCAAAAAATGCAGCAAACAACAACTACTAATCAGCCTGGTGGGAGATGGGGGTGGTCCTAGACAATGCTTTTTGATTGCCATCAATTTTCATCCTCAAGGAGTCCCCGCCACTCGATAAGATACTCTATGTAGACCTTGTTTCGGAGTACATGGTCTCTGAAACCCACGATGCGCTCTAGAACATAGAGGATGTGGCCCTCCTCATCCATAGGTGGCAACTCGGGAAGAACATGGACATGCTATCCCACATGTGATTTCAGCAAAGACACATGGAAAATATCATGGATCTTGGAGGTACTGGGTAGCTCCAACTGATATGCTACCTCTCCAACCTTGTGGATGATCTTGTAAGGACTGTAATACCTATGAGCAAGCTTTGTGGTGGTATTATCTTTCAGCGAGGCAAAACGGTTCTTATGGAGATGCAAATGCACATATCTCCCTCTTTGAAAGACAAATATCTCCTGCGTTCATCCACATATTTCTTCTGCTTGGCTTGGGCATCCTGATATTCTTTTTTGCCAACTGCAAAGGGCATCCATCCTCTCCAAAGTCATTCCGTGCTTGCTGATTTTTAACAGCCATGTCAACAATCGAAGAAGGCATCCCGACCTTGCATCCATACATTGCCTCAAACAGGCTCATGCCAATGGAGAGATGCTTGGTACTGTTGTAGCAAAATTCAGCAAGTGCAAACCATTTATCCCAAGACTTCTGAGTATCACGACAAAATTGCCTCAAATATTCCTCCACCCATTTGTTCACCCTTTCCGACTGTCCATCAGTCTTAGGATGGTAAGCAATGCTAGGTGTGAGTAAAGTACCCACTGCTGTAAATAACTCCTGCCGAAAGTGACCCATAAATTTTGCATCTTTGTCACTAACAATTTCCTGAGGGAAACCATGACGCTTAAAGACATGCTCAATGAATTGCCGAGCAGCTTGCGATGCTTGAATACCGGATCTTAGTGGGTACAAAATGGGCTTGTTTTGTCATTCTATCCACCACAGCAAAGATGTTGTCCCATCACCTCTCTGTAGAAGGAAATCCTCTGATGAAATCCATTGCTATGTGCATCCATTTGCCCTCTGGAATGGGTAATGGCTGCAAGAGACCTGCGGGTAATTTGCTGTCCACTTTATTCTCTTGGCAAGGCAAGCATTCAGCCTCGTATTTAACCACATCCCTCCACATGCCTTCCCAGTTACAGCTCTACTTGATTCTTTCATATGTTTTAGTGACACTTGCATGTCCAGCCATGGGAGAGGAGTGCATTTCTTGCAAAACCAACTGTCTATATTTTGAGTTTGGCACTAAATAAATCCTGTTCTAGCACCACAACAGCCCATTATGCAATTTGAACTAGAAGGCTTCTGCAAATCTGAAAATATGGGAGCTGCCTTAGAATTCTGCATATACTCTTTGTTAGAAACATGGTGAAGGGAGAGAGAGAGAGAGAGAGAAGGCTAGGGTGTGAGAAAATGATGCACAAATGAAGACATAATGAAAGGCTCTCATTCATTCATCAAGTGTAATAAGACAAGTGAAGTACAAGCCTTATATAGGCTACTCACTCACACACTAGCACCTAGTGCATATGGGATAAGTCCCATTATGACACGTGGCACTCAAACAAGACTCACACGCAAACTAGAGTCTAGTACTAGATTACCTAGTACTACACTAACACGCTCTTTGACTATGATATCTCCAACACCCCCCTTCAGAGTAAAGAGTGTGAGACCCAACATGCAAGAGTAGACCGATCCCCCCTCCACCGCAATACTGCAAAGAGCAAGTCCAACTATCCAACACCTCCCGTGTGATAGTGACTTCTCAGTCAACTTGCGACCGGCAAGGGCAAACCATCACTCGTCATCCCCCCTTACTCTGAACGCGGTGGTCGATACCATCAACCAAAGAAAACACAATACAATCATTTTTGGGGGACAACCCAAAGCAGAGGACCTCTTATTGACTCTTCAAACATTTATTTTAGAGGGACTACAAGGCAAAGAACCTTTAACTCAAACATAGAAATATTTTGATTCATTTTATGCATAGCAAGGGTAGAGAACCCATGATCCCGAAGTAGCTACCGCACAAGAGTGTGCACATCTTGATGCAAAGAGGTATGTCGGTGAAGAACCACGCTAGGATGCCTCGAATGACGTGTCGATGAAGTTCATAGGAGCAACTACCAAGGGAGATCATGTCATGACTTTCAATGTGCCGATCGGACAGTCACCGAATGTGAAGATCTTCAAATTTGAGCAATTATGCCCAAAGGAGGCAAAATGCCCAAATGAATGTACAAGATAGTAATCAAACTACATGAATTTTGAGAAATCCCCAAATGTTTGCATGCAGAAGACTTCAATACAGCTCAAGGGATGCAAAAAACATAAATGCCCTAAATTTTGAAAATTAGGGTTTAGCAAAAAATTAGGGTTTGAAAAATTTTAGGGCTTTTCACATTTTCTTACAAAAAGCCCTAAAAGTTTTGGAAGATCTAAGCAGATATTGCAAAATTCGACTTTCAGGGTTTTGGAGCAGTTAGAGGTCCAAAATCTGCATGTAGCAAGTCGTGGGCTGGAGTGCTGTAAATAGCTCGTAAATGCCTTCAAATGACTCGAAATGCTGCTGAGAAAGCCGTCAAGTGGCCGACTATACAGCAGCAACAACAGAAGCCTGTTCTTGGCGTTGAAAACCTTCGAAAATGCTCTGTTGAAGGCGGCTATGCAGCAGCATCTCAGAAACCTTGATTTCGGCGAAGGAGAGCTCCAAAACTCATGTAAATGGACAGCTCTGTTGCAGCGGCCTGAAAACCCTAAAAATGAGGATGGAAATGCTCCGAATCAGCACGTATACAAGCGCCACTTGAAGGAGATGCCTACCGGCAGCACATGTCCACACACCTCTTAAAAACAAGCCGACCAGCAGGGCTGTGGAGAGGTTAGACCAAGAAGAGATGAGGCAGCTGCAAAAGGAAAGAGGCTGAAGCAGAACTAGGGTTAGGGAAAGGGTGACAAATTAGGGTTAGAGCAAGGGTGACGTGGCAGCTATGGAAGGTGGCTCTGATACCATGTTAGAAACATGGTGAAGGGAGAGACAGAGAAGGCTAGGGTGTGAGAAAATGATGCACAAATGAAGACATAATGAAAGGCTCTCATTCATTCATCAAGTGTAACAAGACAAGTGAAGTACAAGCCTTTTATAGGCTACTCACTCACAGACTAGCACCTAGTGCATATGGGATAAGTCCCATGATGACAAGTGGCACTCACACAAGACTCACACACATAGGCTAGTACTAGATTACCTAGTACTACACACTAACACACTCTTTGACTATGATATCTCCAACACTCTTCTTGAATGCCATGAATCGACTCCTAATATATGGTAGAGATAGCAGACAAATTGCAAACCCACATCTTGGACAAAGTTCTGCAACCACATTTTCCTTCCCTTTTCTATACTCAATGTCAAAATCATAGGATTGGATTGCAGCCAACCACCTCTTTTGCTTATATGACAAATTTGACTGGGTGAGGAAGAATCTGTCCTATGATCTGTTTTCACCTTAATTTTACTCCCGTAAAGATAGTGGTGTCATTTCTTGAAAGCATGCAAGATAGCTAACATCTCCTAATCTTAAACATGGTAATTTAGTTCTTTGGCATCAAATTTCCTGCTTTCAAAGGCTATTACCCCGTGTTCCTGCCTCAGAACAACCC
This sequence comes from Dipteris shenzhenensis, assembly GCF_047967505.1. Taxonomy (NCBI): domain Eukaryota; kingdom Viridiplantae; phylum Streptophyta; class Polypodiopsida; order Gleicheniales; family Dipteridaceae; genus Dipteris; species Dipteris shenzhenensis. The sequence goes on from NC_141613.1 coordinate 16,268,537, forward strand.
CCACTCCTTTGCCACTAGCATGTGCTTCCACATTGAAAAGACGTGAAAAATCAGGGCATACCAAGACAGGTGCATGAGTGAGAGCAAATTTCAAGTCTTCAAAGCTGCATCGTGCTTCCTTTGACCGCCGAAAAGCATCCTTCTTCAAGAGGTCAATAAGAGGAGCTCCCTTCTTGGCAAATTTGCGAATAAGACGCTGTGTGGACAAAAATGTAAATATGTATATCACTTGTTGTATGTTGATGGGTAGGTACATAGCTATGTACATACTGTTAGAATTATTATTATAATTTAGCAGTGACCAATGTAATGTAATAAGTAGGTTAGGGGCACTTTTCCCTCACTTAGAGGTCTTTCCCCCTAACCACAGTTAGTTCACTAACCGTACGGTTAGTGAAGGATAAGGTTTTGTCACTTAGACAAAACCTATCACTCTCTTCAGTTGTATTACACTCATCTATTGCAACTATCGTTTTCAGCTCTCTCACACTTTGCTCTCTCCCTTTCTACTCACATTTGGTATCAGAGCAAGTCGATCACCTGCACTTGCTAAGCTCCTTCAGTCTGCTCGCTAGTCACTCTTCATTCCAAGCTTGGAAGAGTCCAGCCCGTACGTGCATCTTCAGAGGCAAGCTGCGCATCAGTCCATACAGCCATTCTAGGCTGTTCCATACGTTCGTGCCAACAACTCCTCCTATTCAATTCGTGGTACAGGAGAAGTTAAACTTACAGCCATTGATGGCTCAATATTCAAAATTTCTGATGTCTTGTATGTGCATGGTATCACAAGAAGTCTACTTTCAGTGTCCACTCTTAACAGAGCTGGATTTCAAGTCATTTTTGAAGATGACAAGTGTGCAGTCCATGACAGAGAAAATGACTATACCTTGAGATTGTCTGGCACTTTGTTACGTAGTCTTTTTCAGCTTGACATGTATGAGAAAAGACCAGCACATGCTCTTGCAGTTTGCACTCCTACTGCTGCTATGCGAAATGCGGAGTTATGGCATGCCAGATATGGACACATGCATTATGGCAGCTTGATGACGCTTCAAAAACATGCCATGGTTGATGCATTGCCTCCTCTTGAAACACCTCCTCCACATGCCTGTGAAGGGTGCATTCTTGGTAAAATGCACAGATTTCCTTTTAAGAAGGATGGATCAGTAAAAGCTGTTCGAAAATTACAGCTTATCCATAGTGATGTCTGTGGTCCCATGAGGACTCCATCATTGGGTGGTCATCTTTACTTTGTCACTTTTATAGATGACTACTCCAACTACACTTCGGTTTATGGGCTGAAACGCAAATCAGAAGTGTTTATGGTTTACAAACACTTTGCAGCCACGATTGAGAATGAATCAGGACTCAAGATACAGACATTATGCACAGATAGAGGAGGGGAGTATTTGTCTGCAGATTTTGATGCTTTTTTGAAAGACAAGGGCATTGTACATCACACAAGTCTGCAGGAGGTACCAAGGGGACAACACATACTCACATGGTCTACATCATAGGTGACTAGAGGTGAGGACAAAGAACTCACAGTTTATTACAATCATTTTGGAGGACTATCCACGCAGAGTACCTTGACAACTAGGGGAGATACAAGTGGAGCTCAAAAAACATACTCATCATCTCTTGGATGATGTGGGCTTGACAAGAAGCCTCTTCTTGTAGCAAAGCAAAATATCCATGTCAAGGCAAGGTCTTACCACATGGGCAGTGTCTAGTGCCTTATAAGATGGTACCATGATAAAAGAAGTAAAACAAGTGGATCTGAAAATCATATCCTTCGAGAGAACAATTATCTTGTCATCTCCATAGTTGTGTAGAGAAGCATATCTTAGGTATCTGACCTTCATCTTTTTCTTGTACTTGGAGTCAAATGAAGGTGCCATGAGAGGGTAGATCTTTGTCAAACTGATCTGATACAGTCTTTGACAGTCAAATCTTTGAAGAAATGCTGACCTTTGACCACAATTTTTTTTATGCATATGCTTGTAAAACTGTCAAACTGCAGGAAGGTGCTCCAAAGATGCAACTCAAATGTGCTCTAGATCACATCCAATGATCAAATATCCTAAAGAAAAAGGATAACTGATATAATTCCAGAACTTTCTATCATGAAACCTCTGGAAATAGTTGCAAACGGAAAGAGAGATCACAGTTATCCCCAAATTGAGCAGTTCGAGGCTGGAGGCCGAAATTGGAGCAACAGAGTGAAGCACTCAAGGGGCTTTCTGGAGCAAAAGAAAGCTCTCATAAGGAGAAGATCCAGCACAGAGGTTGGGCGAAATGGTGCGCTGTTTTGCCCGGGGGAGCTGCTGCAGGCTGAGTCTGTATTTTGACGTTTTCTCCCTCGTTACTGAACCAAATGGGCTGCAAAGTGACTCAAAATGATCGTCTTGAGGTCGCCCATCTTCTCCTAAGAGGGCTCGAGCAATGGTGCAACAGGCAGGGAGTATTCTGCAACAGAGAGATGGCGAAAAACTGCGCTATTCGGGCTGCATAGGGACAATGTTGAGAAATCCTCTGGGGGGTATGGTCGCCTATGTCTAGGGGTTCTCCAGCTCCAAGGGCTTGGGCAATAGTCGACTGTAGGTGTAGGATTCGAAGCTCCAAGAGCTGGGCTGAAAGGGGGAAGAATGGTGAAGAAGGTGGAGGTGGAGAAGAAGATGATGAGGTGGTGGGATCAGGCTTAAGGAGGCTGGTACTGCTCTGATACCATGTTGGAAAAGAGCAAGCTAAGCAAAATGGAGACAAGAAGATGGACACAAATGAAGAACTGTCTCATAGAATGAAGAGAAATGAGGGCCATATGTAGGCTACCTCTACATCCACACTGACATCATAGATGACCTCATACCAAAGGCCACCAAGCTCCTAGAATCTCTCCCCTATCCTCTAGAAGCATCTAGCTCCACCTAACACACCTAACTGCCCCTCTAGCACACACATATAGAAACCAAGGTGTGCCTGGGGCATACACCTTGAGATATCCCATCAGATACAGAGAGAAAGAGGCAAATGAAGTGCTTCTACTGTGAGAAGCTTGGTCATTCTACTAAAGAGTGCCGCAAGAAGAAGGCGGACCTCAAGAAGAAGGAGTCCAAGTCCAAGGAGGAGCCAAAGACTGAATTAGAAATGTCAGGACCGGTGCTCTCTTCATCATCACTGAGTACTACTCCCCGTATGCATTCAGTGAGGGAGAGGAAGGTTGGTATGTGGACAGTGGAGCTTCAAAGCACATGTGTCCTGTGAAGGGTGTCAGTAGTATTCCATTAATTACGACTGCTGGAAACGAGGAGCTGATTTCCGGTGTACTGTACATACCGGATCTATGCAAGAACCTATTGTCTGTCAGTCAGATGGACACGCACAATATGTCAGTATTATTCGACAACAGCAAGGTCACTATCACATCCAAGGCAAACGGACAGGTGGTGGCTCAAGGTGTAGAGGAGCATGGGCTAATCAGCTCAACGCTCTGGTGGTGTACGGGGACCATGGAAGATCCAGATTATGGCACGAGCGGTTTGGTCATGTCAACTATGGCACTCTCTCCGAGATGTAAAAGACAAAGATAGTGAATGGACTTCCACCGATTGCAAGCAATGATCATGTCTGCACGGCTTGCGTGAAAGGCAAGCAACACAAGGACAAGTTCCCACAGGAGGCCTCATCACGGGCCAAGAAGCCGCTCAAGTTAGTTCGCGCTGACATCTGCAGCCCAATGTCGACAAATTCATTCGCACGTTCACAGTATTCTCTCTTACTTATTGATGATTTCAGTCTGGAAGGCCCAGGTAGAGAGGGAGCGCGGGGAGGCAATCAAAGCCTTCCGCACCGACAGAGGGGGGGAGTTCACTTCGACCGAGTTCAATGGATTCTGCAAGAAGCAAGAGGTCAAGAGACATTTCGCACATCTTAGCAGAATGGAGTTGCTGAGAGGAAACACAAGACCGTCACAGAGACAGGGTTGACCATGTTGCGAGGGAGGAATCTCTCAAAAGCCTACTGGGGTAAAGCCGTGAACATTGCCGTTCACATCCTCAACAAAACCAAGACAAAGGTTTTAGGTTCTAAAGCATTTGTGCATGTACACAAAGATGAGCGAACAAAGTTGGATCCCCATAGCCGAAGCTGTATCTTTGTGGGATATAGCGAAGAGTCCAAGGCCTACCGCCTATTCGACTCGGACAAGAAGAAGATCCTTATCAGCAGGGATGTGATCTTTGAAGAGACCGAGCCACAGCCTGCCGAGGAGGTTCCAAAACTTCCAGCGCTACCCCCACCCAAAGCAACCATCCGCGAGGTGGAGCTAACTGAAGATCCGGAGGAGGAGGAGGAGGAGGAGGAGGAGCATGCCATTCCGGAGCCAGCTCCCAAGTCAACTTCATCCAAAATACCTCCATCTGAGTAGAAGCTACCTCAATGGTATTTGAAGACATTAGCAGACTCACGGGTCGCAGACATACCCGAGAGCAGTTCCGGAGCACGACGGTCTCTTTGGAGTGATTCTATCCTCTATTTCCAACACTACTATAAGCTTATCTTTCAAGGCTAAGTGTCTAATAAACATTTGCTTGCTATTCTAGTGCAGCTACATTACACTATCCACAATGTGCCAAAACCTCTCGTGCCACAATCTCAACATTACTTTGTCTCCTTGTACCAACATTGTGCTAATCTTGTAGAGTCCTCCTTCGACACCTCAAGCAATCACCTTCTCCATAGCTTTAGATTTGATGATCACTTTGTCCTCATTGGCTCACCTTATACATTTGCCATTCACATCATTACAAATCACAAGAAGCGTTGGAAATGAATGCCCACCCAATGCACCAAGTATTGGAACATAATAATCTCAAGGGGTTTCTAACTCCTATCTCATCATTACCTAGATAAAATAGCCGTGCATGGCTTAGTTATGTAGCAGTTTCCATGCTAATATCTCAGGAGCCTCAACTTACTGCAGATAGTCTTCAAATTCTGCAGTGATTGTGATTGCAAGTCTTTGCAAACTAGCAAGGGCTACACAAAGAAGGTGGCATTGATTCTTAAGACTTCCTCAATCCAAGATCATAGTCTTGAGATAATAGTGCTGCTTTGTATTGCTCTACAAGACTGGTCGGCCTTCAAGTCGAATGAAGTTTGCACATTCGAAGTTCTCGAAATTTGTACTCTTGTGCATGCAATATAGCTAGAATCCTTCAATCAATTTCCAAATTCTTTGCCATACATTGATAAATCTTTGATGTCTCACCTAGGGTAGTCCATAGAAGCTCCACGTGTATGTCCCCCAAATGATGAGAAGCCAGGTTAAGAACCACCGACGATTGGCAATAAACTCCAGGTGTTCACATTGGACCACTCTCTCCTTTGAAGTAAGCACACTTGGGACCCTGTATTAGGATCCAATAACGGTCCCCCTAGGCGGACCAAATTGGCCCAAGGCATGGGCCACATGGCTAGTTAACATAGCCCAGCCAAACCAGCCAAAGGGCTGGTTAATCAGCAGGCAGGTCAGCCCACAGGCTAGTTCGTGGTAGGTCAGGTAATTGGTCCACCCAATCCTAGAACATTAAGCGCTACAAATAGAGCAAAGATGCCCCAGTGTCCCACATCATCACTGACGCTCATCCTACAAGTTATGCGGTTCCCTGCCATGTCTAGACACATCATGTACTCCGCCTTTCTACCGATTTTGTTCTAAAGTGTTCCAGCATACGTACATTGTGATGTTCATGGTGGATAGCTTCATATAGCCTTTGACTTCCCCAATAGCGGCGTATGTGCTGTAGTTATGGTGATAAGAAAAGTAGGTTTGCTCATATGTACCCATTTCATGTAAATTCATCGATTGTCACATGCATCCTCTCCATGTCGTCATGGCATGCTACTTGTACCATGCATTGTACGTTCAGGTAGTATATGGCATACATCCTGTTGTGAGCCTTTTGAACGGGACAATGGATTTCACTCCCACATAAAATGTACAACAGGAAGAGCATCATTGCTCGGTCCATCTGTAAGGCTGAATACATGAGCACATCAGGGCCACCCAAGAACCCAGGCAAATGCAGCTTTGAAGGCAGGAAACTCCCCCAAGTGGAGGGCGACAAGCTTGCTACCCCGGAATCAGTCACCTGAATTCACTACAAGTCATTTGATGCAGTAGTCATGTTTTATGACAATACTACTAGGCCTGGAAACTGGAAGTCCTTAGGTCAACTGCTTGCAGATATTACCTGGAGAGATTACCTGGACACCAACGAGACTAAAACCTGTCCTCAATACACATGAGTGTCTCAAACAAAAGTGTGGTAACAGCAACAAAATTAACCTCACAAAATATATGACTGCTAAGAATCACCTTGACTACACATGTCCACCAAGTTTGGAAGGCACGGAGAAAAGTAAAAGTTCAAAATATAATTTCACTAAACAAATAATGCGGTGGGGGGGTATAAACAGACACAGAGAGAGAGACAGAGAGAGAGAGAGAGAGAGAGAGAGAGAGACTAACCACTTGCAGTGCCAATTCCCATCAAGGATGAGCCAGCATCAGCCATGATTGCCCGTACATCAGCAAAATCCACATTAACTAGGCCTGGAACCTACATCCTAGATAAATTTCAGTACACAGTAATATAGTTGAACGAACAACCAGGAAAGCGCATTCGACAAATCTCAGTTAAGAATAAGCATACAAAAAAGAGTCTGATCAGAACTAGCAGAACACATACTGTGATAATATCCGAAATGCCTCTGACACCTTGGCGAAGAATATCGTCTGCAAGGTTGAAGGCTTCTGTCACAGGTGTAGACTGAGAAACGGCTGTTAAAAGCTTGTCGTTAGGAATGGTGATGAGCGTGTCAACACTGTATCTCAAAGCTGCAATTCCTTCTTGTGCCTGAAGTGCTCTCCTACGTCCTTCAAAAGAGAAAGGGGTAGTCACAATCCCAACAGTTAAAATGCCTAGGGACTTTGCAACTCCGGCAATGACAGGAGCAGCTCCACTGCCAGTTCCACCACCCATGCCAGCCTGTCAAGGTTCACCATTGTAAGATAAAATTGACTGGCCACAAAGTCATTTTTTGCTGCACTCAAGCCGTAAGCTCACAGTGAATATTATGCCCACGGTGAACACACCAACTAACCACGAGATAGAAATGCCATGCATTTGTTGATCACATATTTCCATAACTTCCTTTGCTATTAATCTAAAAATTCCTGAGCACTGTCATCACATATTATCGAATGCATTAAGGAAATAAAAAGAACATAGAGAATAGCCTTGCACTGTCAATTTCAGTCCTTGCCTTGCAGAAATGTAAAATTGACAATTCAAGACGACATCAGGTATCACACAACAGCAGCTTTGTAAAAGGTAGAGAGAACGGAGAATTTTAAGGTTCTTAATTTGCATCTAAAGGGTCATGGATGGCGTGTACATACTGTGACAAAGACCATGTCTGCTCCGCGAACAGCTTCCTCCACAAGTGCTCTACTTTCTTCTGCTGCATTCATGCCTATGTCTGGATTTCCCCCCGCACCAAGTCCTCTGGTCAACTGCTCTCCTATTTGCAACCGGTTATCAGTAGGCAAGGGGGACATCTTCAAAGCTTGCAGGTCCGTATTGACAATCCAAAACTCCACGCCTCTCATGTCACTCTCAAGCATCCTGTTCACAGCATTCGAGCCGCCTCCTCCGACGCCTATAACCTTGATTTTAGCCTCATTGTATGTATCTCTTTCGAGCCACTCATCACTAGTGGAAAGCTTTCTCCCGAAGACAGCTCCATCTCCATATCTCTGCTGAATACTTACATCGTCCTGCCACCTTCTAGAGTAGCCGTCAGATCCCATAGAAAACGATGACGTGCCCGCCCATTTCCTCCTCGACTGTGCATTTGAGCGAGCGCGCGCTGAGAACAATGACGAGTAGGATTCATTGGAAGCTCTCTCGTTGCCCGAGTAGTGGGTCCTGTTGTCTTCGATAAGAACGCGTCGACTTCCCAGATACTTCTTCTTATTGAACGAGCTCGACGAAGTCCTGTAATCTGTGCACCTCATGCGCGTACGCGCTCTAAACACATTCTGGCAATGGCATTCGGGCTGGACGGCGTGGGCCCTGTCAAGGGCACGACTCCGAAGGAGACCGGCGGGGATGCAAGGGGAGGGAGAAGGATCCGGGAGGGGCCAGGGAGAGCAAAGCTCGAGGGGGTCGGAGGAGGACCAATGGGGGGGGAAGGCAGGGCCGAGGAGGGAGGAATCGAGGAGGCGAGCCATGGGGAGGGAGGGGGGGGAAGGGGGGGGGGGGGGGGGGGGGAGTCAGGAAGGGAGAGGGGGAGCCATAGAAGGAGGAGAGGAGGAGGTGGTGGCTATGGCGATGGAGAGCTTGGGAAGGTTTATGGCTATGGCGGAGTAAGCTCTTCTGTTGGCCGTCGTCGTCGTCGTCGTCGTCTTCTTCTTCTTCGTTGTCTGTTTCCTTCTTTCCTTCTTCCTTTCTTTCTTTTGTTGAGCCAAAAATGCACAACTATATCTCTTAATGCTTCGCCTCCTCCCCTTCTTACACCTCCTCTTTGGTTGTTTTTCATTGGCCTTCAATTCCTCGTACATACCCACACTCTTTACTCCCTACTCTCTTCATTTTGTCTTTCTAATACAATCTGTCTATCCATCTATCTATCCACTTATCATCCCTTCCTCCCACAACCCTCAACCCTGGAGCTCAATGTCCTTCTCCATAAACGACAAAATGAAATATACATATATATATATATATATATATATATATATATATACAGAGAGAGAGAGAGAGACCGTGCAAGTGCATATACCCCACAGACCTTTGAGTTCAATCTGATATCTCAAGAAAGAAAGATAGAAAGACACATTGAGAGAGAGAAAGAGAGAGAGAGAGTGTGTGTGTGTGTGTATGTGTGTGTGTGTGAAACACCATCATCACCCTCTCATTCACCCCCATGCATGCACTACTTGTACGTCCTTATGGCCCCTTACCTAATCCCAATGTAAAGTCAATTTACTATCTTGCCAAAAAAGTAAGAAATACAAAAAGTAGAAAAAGTAAATAATAATAATTTTGCCTCTTTTTTCCTGCCAAAAAAAAATGCTATGCTGTCAATGCTACTTGAAACTGCCACCTTTGTTTCAATCTTTGCGACCTCTATAGGGTTGCCAACAGGCCTACAAGCTTCTTCCTTCCACTTGATCACATCCTATGGTCTAAGTCAACCACAGGGTAGTTAAACCTTGTATCAAACTATGCATCTTTTTGTATTTTTATTTTTGCTACAATCTTGTGTAAGCTACCTTGAGCAACTCTCCTTAAACCCTTAACCACCTCCTTCAAATCTATACATACATGCATGATTGCACGTGCATGCGCACACACACACGCATGTATGTATGTGCGTGCGTGTGTGTCTCCACACACATCCATGTGTGTGTACACACATCCATGCGTGAGTGCATGCGTGCGCACGTGCACATGTACGTGTCCGTGTTGCATGCACGTGCGTGTGCATGTGCGTGCGCACGTGTGTGTGTGTAAAGACATGATTGCTATGCACATCAGTTTCCATCATTCATCCCAAGAAAACATCATTGGGCTCTACCCCTAAGTAACTATGTATTTTCAAATTCCTCAAAAGATGCTTTTTTATTGGATGGTAAGATGTCCATGGGTGTCCTTCAACTAGGAAAAGTCATAGGGCCCCACCCATAGTTGTCCTATACTTTACATGCCTCTAGTATAGATTCTTTAAGCTCAAGGAAGTGCGTGCTCTCTCTTATGATTCACATATACTTACTTGAAGTGGGAGCATTAGCAAACATAATCTAAGTGAGTGAATGCACAAGGGAGTTAAAGTAACCCAAATTTATTAAGTCTTTACTCAAACTACCACTAAATCACCATATATGTGTGAAAGGCCCTAGGACAAAAACCTATATCTTTTAGAATGTATTGATCATCTTTAAGGTCCTATAGCAAATCTCACTCTCTACAAGCACCTTCGAGCATATGTTGAGAATAGCATCGTTGTTCACACCAATGTTCATGAATAATGGTTTCCCCAAATGCTCACACTAATTTCTTTCTCAAATGCTAAGAGGCATTTGTCTTCAAAAGATGTACTTAAAAATGCAAGCTTCTCTAAGGAATATCCATTGTAACTATAACAAACTAGCAACTGTCGAGACAGTTTGTTGGGCTTGTGGGTCTATCCTTTTAAAAAGTAAGACTTTGCTAGTTTTTTGTGTCATGCACATATGTAACATTTATATTTCTCACACAATTAAAATATATACTCTCAAGTCAACTACCGCTAGCTTGAGATGAAAATGCCCATATGAATGTAGCTAGGCCTCCACACTCCTAGACGTCCATGAATTAAGTTCCCCACAACGTCCCTCCCAATATTTTTCCTTATCTCAACATACCATTCATTACCTTCGATTGATGATACATTTGACTTTCAACTTTTTGACCATACACTCATGTAGCTTCCAAGTGATGATACATTTCCCTTTCAAAGTTTTGCCCATGAACAATCAAGTTCTAATATTTGCCTTTTGCTAGCAATCCATAACCCCCTTTCTATATTAGCTTCATGTAAGCGAGTCACAAAGTTCTGTCATGCATGCACATGGACACACACCATGCAAGACAAAATGCACACAATGTGATTGACTTGCATAAGATTTTTTAATTTTCCCATGAGCTATTAGGCAAGGTACATTTGTGTATGGATGGACTCACAAGCTCGTTCAAGAGTGCACACCCTCTACATAAATGATAGTGAGCTATAACTCTACCATTTCAATAATCAATTAATGTGGCTAATTGAAAATGAAAGAAAGTGCTTTTATCGGACAACTTAATTGCCATATCAAACATGATTCAATTTTTATGTGTATGTGTTTATTGTCAAACAAACAAAAAATTAGGTTATATATCAAAATTGTTACACAAAATATCTTGCATCAATATCAAGGACTAATGATCAAACTAGCAACAGCATAATCTTGTGTACCTGAGACCACATACCTACATTAATTCACACATCATTCCCTTGCGGGCTAGCACCTTATATAGGTTTGCTACCTTACATGTAGGAATGCAAAGGAGGTTGTACTAGTGAGGTGGGTGTGGGGGCTTGGTTAGATAGATATGGGGACCCCTCTCTACATCCATATGGGGCTAGATATTTATTATAAAAACCCTCCTCTTCAAAATTTCCCCTAACAACCCATATTGGCTATTTTGAGATATACATGAATGCCCTTATAGTTAAACTTTAGCATGGGAAACACATTGTATCTAAACTATAATAACAAAGATATATAATGATGATAGGTGATTTGGTTACTAAGCTTGGCATCATGCTTCGTGTCACTCTCTTTTAATGATGGTAGTTGTAATCCATCGAGTGTTTTATAGTAACACTTTTCAAAAGGAACCATATGAGTTAGGAAAAAAGAGTAGGGAGTGTGTTCCATTATGTGCCTCTAATCATCCCCTTCATAGAAAATCTTCTTACTTTCACCAACTAAATTTAGGCCTAAAATTCCTATGGTATTGGTCTACAAGTATGTAAATTGACCACCCACCAATACTCTTTGTTTCTATGTGTCATCTTGTTTAATGCATAGCTTTCTAGTTATAAGGTCTAGTTTTGGTACATGAGATCACAATGAGCATGAATGAAAGAGTTGGGCTCTCTACATTAAAATAGTGGAGAGGTAGCATTTAGTCCATATAGATATTGTGTTTTGTAGCAAGAGCTCTAAGCATATAAAACCAAACATTTGGTCAATGTGTATTATTAGAATATGTATCTATCCATGCATAGTTTTTAAGACTTTGAGCACTAAATATGAACGTCAAGTTTAAGTGGTCTCTCCTTTGCTTGTAGGGTACTTGAGCTAGCCACATGTAAAAGTGTTGTTTGAGTGTTTATTTAAGATCATCTATTGAATGGAAGTGTTAGCATTGATGCTTGGCACTAGAGTTACAATGGGTTACTACTTGCATTATAGGCTTTCATACACTAGCTAAAGCCTATGTCCAAGATCTTGCCTCTTGGTTGGAGCTTCACTTTTGCCACAGCAATGATTGCTTATACACTCCTTATAGGCCTTGTACTAGGTCCTCAATTGAAACATAATGCCATCTATAGTCTAGGATGATGGTAAGAGATATATTGTGGTGCTTCAATGAGCTACTAGACCGAGGTTCCTATGCTCTATGGCTTGTGAGCGAGGTTGCACTTGACAAGAGCTAACATCTACTACTATTCATAATAGGCAAGCACATCTCTAAATCAAAACCAACAACGGTAAGAAATAGTTTAAAGCATATGTAGCAAAAGTAGAGTATGCATTAAAAGTGTCAGAAAGAGGTGAAAGCTCACATAAAATGTGTTGTGCAATATAAAGAGATCCAATTGTGCTAGATAGATCATGTTGAGATCAGGGACATCTCAAGGAAATCAAGCTATGCATAGCTTTCATTGCATCAAAGCAATTTGCCAGCTGTGACATTTGGATAGTGGTGTATTACAGCATGTGTTGTAGATGTGATTGGTTCAAGAAACTTGATTGAGTTCAAAGAGATCCATATGTTCATCTTGGATACAATCAACCACTTCCAATCAAAGAGATTGTTGACATATCAATTCATAGATTCTAGATGGTGAGATCAAATCCTTTTCTGATGTGATTTATGTGATACAACTTGTCATGAATCTACGATTAGTTCTACAATATTATGGTTAGAAGATCTTAGTTCTCTTTGATAAAACGAGGAAATAATATTATTCACTAAAGAAAGAACCATTGGACATGGATTGAGAGATATAAGTTGTCAATCACACCCATGGGATAAAGAGAATGTATGATTGGACATAGTGCTTTTAACAAAGAGGGCGATTAGTGTGAAGGATGCCTAAAATATGGGAAATATCACACAGAGTATCTTCCAAAGAATCAGGCCACCAAATCTAAGTGAACCTTGGAACTAGTGCACAGTGACATTGTAGGGTATATGATTGATATGCTATCAATCCGCCATCTTCAATTGTCGGCATATGGCATTATAATGTTCTATCAATCAGTGATCTTTGTCAAATTTATTCATGATTGCATTAAAAAAGTATTCTCCTAGATCCTAACTTCTTGAAAGGCTAACAGTTCAAGACTATGGTAAAAAGTTGTCAAATCAAAGATTTAACAATGGGGAGGGAATATGCCTCCAAATCAAAAGATTTAAGAATGGGGGTATAATATGTCTCCAAAGCATGAGCTTTGGAGTGGGGAATAAGCAAATACTTTGCCTTGTCCAAGAGACAAAAATAAAATTGAGTAGGGGAAAGGAAGAGCTACACAATTCTTGTGTACTCCTCTAAGGAACAAGATGCATACTAGAAACATGCGCAACAAGTGTGGGTAGAAGAAATTTGCATAACCATTCTACTTATTGAGATATTCCCCTATAGTTCTCCACATGATATGGCACTAGAGGAAGCTTGGACTGGATGCAAAGTCAAATGAAAAGAGAGGCAAGTTGATTCAAGAGTGGGAAGTGCAATACCGTTGGGTGTATAGAAGAAGTTAAAATTATAAGATATACAATCTTGTAACTCACAGAATGTATGCTTCCCGAGATGTGGTTTTTGATGAGGAACTAAAGTAAGCTACTTGTCATCATGGTTATGAAGGAATAAGATGGAAGAGCAGACAAACAAGTGGTTGACAATGTCATATATATAGAATTGTAGACAACCATAGAATGTGGAATATTTGATGACATGCTACCTAGTGTGATAGTAGTAGTCAAGAGAATAGTGAGCATTCCCTAGCAATCTCCAAGAGTACATCACATGGTCAACATTGATATTTTTTATTTGGCATTGGTATTGTTTTCTTCTATGTTTGATAAAAGTTTGGGTATCAAGTGATAGCCTAGCGGCTCTCACTTATTTCTATTTCCTAAGATATTGTATGGGATTGAGAGGATGAGTGGAATGGATCATTGTAAATACCATAGGTATGAATTATAAATACCTTGGTATGGGGTGAGAGTTATTTGTGTATGGGATATTATGGGGTTCTTAGAAAATAGGAAGAGTGAGTCATATAAAGAGGTGGGCTCATGTCCATGTGTTCCAATAATATAAGAGAGGCCACATGCCAAGCATGTGGAAGGCATGTGGAGGAGTGTGGAGTCAAGAGGAGTCCTTCCAGAATTCCCATGTGGAATAAGGAGGATGTGGACATATGGAAAAGAGAGGGTCCCTATGGGCTCCATGTGGGGAGACTCTTGACTTTCTCAATATTTTAAGAGTCTTGAGCATCTTTTGATGGGACACATGGCAAGAGTAGCCAAAAAGAACATGTATGGTGACATACGGGCTTATGTGATTGATGGGAAAAGGAATCTACAGGCAGCAATTGTAAATGGGTGAAGGAGGGTGACAAAATCTCTATAAAAGGAGCCCTCCTCTCCCTTGTTCATCATCTCTTCCACCATTAGGCCTCATGTTGCTGTAGCTCTAGTCTCCTCAAGCCTCTTCCATGAGCCTTCTCTCCCTCTTGTAGATATTCTCTTATGTCGACTCTTGAGTCCATCTCTCTCTAGTTTATTCCCTCTCTCTATGAGTAGTCTTGGAGCTTTCGCTCCCTCTTGTATGTATGAAACCTCTTCTTCTCCCTTGTGTTTATAGTATTTTGAGTGTATTTGAGTGGAGTATTACTCTCATGGCAATGAAAGTCATTCTTATCATTTTCCTTAAGTCTCCATTCCTATGTCCTTTTCTCTCTCTATTCAAGTCTCTAAAGTAGTTCTTGTTCAGCCGCTCACTGTGCACACATGGTCCATCTGTTTCCCGAGCCACCAGGCAAGCTTCTTCCTCTCTTTTAGGAGAATTCTAGGGGTATTGGATCGTTGATAATTGTGGAGCCTTGAGAAAGTAGTTTGCTCAGGCGAAATTACATGGGTGGAGGGTAGTTTTTATGACAGTTTGACCCCCTGTTAGTGTTTTGCTGATAACTTTCTGCTCGGTAGTTTGATTTTGATGAACTTATATCAGCACGAAGCTCTCTTCAAGCTGCATGTTCCTATGTTATTAGATCTTGAATCAAATACCAATGTAAAAAGTTATGAGTCTCTGTGTTTGATAGTCTATTTTCATGACAGTTTTTACCCCCTTTTAGTAAATTGTCCATATCTCTTCAACCGGTTATCTGTTTTCAACAAAACTTATATCAGTACGGAGCTCCCTCAAGGCACATCCTTCTATATACTTTAATTCCTGATATCAGTTTTCTGGTGGAAGTTATAGACCTCTGTGTTTTCTAGCAGTTTGTAGAATGATTTTGAGCCATTTCTAGAGGCTTATGTGAAGGAGGTGCCATGTTTCCCCGGAATTTACCCATCCAGCCAAATCAGCCCCTTCAAGCCCCTTAGATATATATCAGTTCATGTCATGTGGAGAAAAAAGATCTTCTTCCAACAACGCATCGCTCTCCTCTTTGGCGCGGACTTGCTTGGTGAGATAATGGCCTCTGCGGATCCTATTCTTCCCTCAATGCTGGACTACAACGTCACTTGGGATGTTACCATATTCATTCTCCTCTAAGGGAAGCAAGGAGAAAGATATGTTGTGGTTTTCTTTGCATGAAAATATTTTCTTCATCTCTCTTTGCAAGTGATAAGGGTATCTATTATTAAGATTGGGAAGAGCAGGAAGCTAAGAGGTGCATGAAGTTTCATTACCCCCAACTTCAAGTCACATCTTTTGGTGGAGATGCCAGGTAAATTTGGTATTGGATTCATCCCACCTTACTAAACAGTCTCGAGTATACTTTATTGCATGATATGCCTAGTATAGGCATGTGTTTCTGATGTGATAAAGAAGATGCCTGGAAGAACTCCGTTAGAAGAGATTACAGCTCGTTTAAGAGAACTTGAAGATTGTGAAGGTGATGCTCAAGCTATTCGCACGGTCATCATGATCATATCCTTTATGTTTGCACTCTTGAATATGTTGGCAAATCGACAATGTCGACAGTAGGCACAATGATAGATTGGGGATTGTTTCATGCACTGGCAGCTTGGTGTGAAGAAGAGTTAAGTCTTTGGGTAGTTTTTGACTATAACAGTGGAGTGGTGATTCTCAATGCTTTCAACTTCTTTTGCTATGCAAATGATGAAGAGTACAATATCTTGAAGCTGTTATGTGCACTTCCAATTGTGAGAGGGGTGATTCTTGAATGCATGTATACACAATGTTTTCATGGTGCTGGTTGGTCACTTATTTTTGAAGATTTTGTTGAGGATCACATTGTGGAGGGTTTTTCAACAAGTGATTATGCATAAAAAGTTGGTCTTGGTATACTAAGGCTCTGTGGGATCTTGTTTGGATCTTGTTTGGGATATTATTTGGATCTTGGTGTTTCCTTTTTGTGTTTCATCATGGTGAAGATTCTAGTATTTCGAGGGATCCAAGCAGAAGACCCGGAGACCCGGAGTCTTATCTTCAGGATTTTATTCGAGGATGCCAACTTTTTGGATGATCCATTGCCTGATTTTCTTGAAAGTGTAGCCTTGAGTTGGCATGAGGCTTTGCTGGACTCTACCAAGGAGGATTGGGACCAAGCGGTGGCAGTTATGAAGCAGAGATTTGGGGCAGTGGAGTCGCCAAATGCTTTGATGTTGCAGTTGGACCGGTTCTATCAAGGAGAGGGTGAGATGGTCTCTGCGTTGGCAATCCGATATGAAACTTTATGGACAAAGTATGAAAGGGCAGCTTTGCGAGCTATGGCATCTGCATCATCGGCCCCTCAAAGTCTCTCAAGGATGGAGCACTTAAAGATGAGCAAATTTGTTATGGCTTTGGAGCCTTGTCTCTGCTTGAAAGTAATGAGTAAAGATCCAACAACATACATGGAGGCACTTCGCATTGCAACCAAGAAAGAAGCTTCTCTAAAGATCGAATCCTCTTTTGTGTCTTCAATAGCTTCAACTTCTAAGGTGGAGGTAATGGGCACTCCTCAGGTACCAAAGTCCTCTGAGTTTGATCATAATATCTCCCAATCGATGGCAAAGTTTGCTGATTTGAAATTGCATTTGGTTAATGCACGACAACCTAGAGCACCAAAGAGTGAGGATAGGCCTGGAGATAAGAGTGGGGTCACTTGCTATGAATGTAATGAAAAAGGTCACTATCGCCCCGAGTGTCCTAGATTGAGAAAAAAAGAAGAAAAACAAGTATCCTTGTTAGAAGCTTCTTCAGGGGATGAGGAAAGAGAGGCAATGATGGCTAAACGGGGGCATGGTAAAGCAAAAGAAGAAGAAGAAAGCAAGGAAGAAGTAGATGAGGAACATTAGGAAGAGGAATGCCGTATTAAGAAAAAGAGGGCATCTAGAAGGAGAATTAGCTAGTCAAACTTTCCTTTAGGACAAGGCATTGGAAGCTATGACTTGTTGTCCAACCTTAAACAAAAGGAAGCTCATATCACCTTTGGCCAATTACTTGCTTTGTCTCAAAAACTACAGAAAGAATGGGGAAAGCTAGCAAGCACAAGAGTGTCAAAGAAGAAAAATTCCATTCCTATTGTTCAAAAGGTAGATATAGATGTTGGTGATGATGTACCTGTGGTTGATGTGATCATTGATGGTCAAGTGATTTTTAATATCCACGAGAACGGAATATAGATAATGCAAGAGAGACAAAACACCAAATATCATTGTATTCCGAAGCAATAGCTCGCACAACAACTGTGTACAGAATGACATCGGAATGCTACTAATAGCATGTGCACAGAACCCTCTGATAGTTAGGGAAGCGACCGTTGAAGACCCAACCACTTGGAGATCCAAACCGCCAACCCTTGCTGCTAACCTACCCTCGCACACCCCTCTTGGTCACTGCTGCTAACCCGCATGGTTATGCAATAACAATATTACTGACCATTTAAAAAAAAAGATACCTTTTTTTCCCACTTCAAAATCCAAAAGACATGAAATAGCTAACATTTAAGATGCTATAGAGTATGCAAAGCATAAAATTATTCAAGTATAATGAATGTTCTTCAATCCATTAAAAAGAAAATTCTTCAAGCTACCTCTCTTTTTGAAAGAGTCTAGGAACTTGACCTTAGATTGGTTCCATCTATTCCCATCGCCTTGTGGGCATAGGGGCTAGGAACCAATCTCTTGGCCAAGCACTAGGTGGGGCTTAAGAGAAGGGATAGAGGTCTCCCTTCACTACTACCATGTGGCACATTTGAAATTCATGTGAATGGTTATGGAAAAGCCTATCTCTTTAGCACTTAGTTTTCAGCAATATTTCAATGCAACCTCACTCCATCATTATTACGATCAAGACATGTAAGGCATAAGGTGGACCCATACTTGTATCCACACCCTTAATCATAAGTTTAGAATTATTCCAAATGCTCCAAAAGTTCAGAACTTCCTCTCCAATGCAAATTTTCCACATGGTTCATAGGATGGAAGCAAGACATACACTCTCTACCTCACTATCGTACTACACATGAGAGGCATAAGCTCAAAACAAAATTTTAGGAATTGTATAATTACTCAAAACATCTCATGAAAAGGTTCCATAGAACCAAAAAACACTTCATAACCTCATAAAAATTCCCCACAATCATCACCACCAACTCCAAAATACCAACCGTAACCATCCTTTTACCTCAAACTATGCTTTCACCTCACCAATCACTTGAAAAAACAACAAACTGCCCACATATGGAGAGGGAAAGGAGAATCCCAACCAAGTTTAGAGGTACCCCAAGTATTCCATGAGTCAAGGGACTAAATAATAAGCCTCACCCACTGCACAAATGCATCATACCAAGGGAATACTCTTCCACATCAAAACAATCCCAAACTAGCTTTCTACACATGGCCAATGGAAGAAGAGACCACTCCCATCCCTTCACACTTGCCTCAATCAAAGTGACGAAATAATAAGCCTTACCCAGTGGACTTGTACCACTTGCTTATGGAACTTTATTTTTGAAATACATTGAAATGGCATCAGAATGTATTGATGTAGTTAGATATATATGCCAATGGACATGTCTGACAATGACAATAAATGGAGCAAAAGAATGCACTAATGTTTGCTCAAGTCACAATGATTGGCCATTTTATGAATATGTGGCATCACCCTCAAACACCTTGCAAAATCATATTT
Source organism: Dipteris shenzhenensis (assembly GCF_047967505.1). Taxonomy (NCBI): domain Eukaryota; kingdom Viridiplantae; phylum Streptophyta; class Polypodiopsida; order Gleicheniales; family Dipteridaceae; genus Dipteris; species Dipteris shenzhenensis. The sequence continues at coordinate 16,287,797 of NC_141613.1, forward strand.
GGGTGTCTATCCTCAAGAATGCAATAAGGCATCCCCAACCTCACTCCACGATTCTGAGGATAACACTCAAGACATGTAAAATAGAAGCATACTTGTATCAACACCCTTAATCATAAGTTTAGAATTATTCCAAGTGCGCCAAAACTATCCAAACATTCAGAACAACTTCTCCAATTCAATTTTTCCACATGGTTCATAGGATGGAATCAAAGACATACACCCTACAACTCTACACATGAGAGGCATAAGCTCAAAACAGAATTTTTCAGAATTGCATAATCACTCAAAAAATCTCATGAAAAGGTTCCATAGAGCAAAAAAACACATCAGAACCTCATGAAATTCCACACAATCATCACCACCAACTCCAAAATACCAACCATAACCATCCTTTTACCTCAAACTATGCTTCCACCTCACCAATCACTTGAAAAAACAACAAACTGTCCACATATGGAGAGGGAAAGGAGAATCCCGACCAAGTTCAGATGTACCCCAAGTATTCCATGAGTCAAGGGACTAAATAATAAGCCTCACCCACTACACAAATGCATCAAACCAAGGGAATACACTTCCACATCAAAACAGTCCCAAACTAGCTTTCTACACATGACCAATGGAGAGACCACTCCCATCACTTCACACTTGCCTTAATCAAAGTGACTAAAAAATAACCTTACCATTAGGGCTTGTACCACTTTCTTATGGAACTTTATTTTTGAAATACACTGAAATGGCATCAGAATGTATTAATGTAGTTAGATATATATGCCAATGGACATGTCTAACAATGACAATAAATGGAGCCAAAGAATGCACTGATGGTTGCTCAAGTCACATTGATTGGCCATTATATGAATATGTGACTTCACCATCAAATGCCTTGAAAAATCATTTTTGCATGTCTATCCTCAAGAATGCAATAAGACATCCCCAACCTCACTCCCCCATTATGAGGATAACACTCAAGACATGTAAGGCAGAAGCATACTTGTATCCACACCATTAATCATAAGTTCAGAATTATTTCAAGTGCGCCAAAACTCTCCAAATCTCATAAATTCTTCTCCAATTCAATTTTTCCACATGTTTCATAGGTTGGAATCAAAGACATACACCCTACAACTCACTATCACACTACACATGAGAGGCATAAGCTCAAAACAGAATTTTTTAGAATTGCATAATCACTCAAAACATCTCATGAAAAGGTTTCATAGAACCAAAAAACAATCCATAACCTCATAAAACTTCCACATAATCATCACCACCAACTCCAAGATACCAACCATAACCATCCTTTTACCTCAAACTATGCTTCCACCTCACTAATCACTTGAAAAAATAGCAAACTGCTCACATATGGAGAGGGAAAGGATAATCCCAACCAAGTTCAAAGGTACCCCTATTATTCCATGAGTCAAGGGACTAAATAATAAGCCTCACCCACTGCAAAAATGCATCATACCAAGGGAATACTCTTCCACATCAAAACAGTCCCAAAGTAGCTTTCTACACATGACCAATGGAGAGACCACTCCCATCCCTTCACTCTTGCGTCAATAAAAAAAGAATTTTCAGAATTGCATAATCACTCAAAACACCTCATGAAAGGGTTCCTAAAACAAGAAAACACTTCATAACCTCATAAACATTCCACACAATCGTCACCAAAACTCCAAAATACCATCCATAATGATCCTTTTACCTCAGACTATGCTTCCACTTCACCTATCATTTGACAAAACAGCAAACTATCCACATATGGAGAGGGAAAGGAGCATCCCCACCAAGTCAAGAGGTACCCCAAGTACCTCTGAGGTATTCCATGAGTCAAGGGACAAAATAATAAGCCTAACCCAATGCACAAATGCAACATACCAATCTCTATAACAAGGGACTCGTCTTCCACACCAAAACAGTCCCAAAATTAGCTTTCTATGCCTCAATCAAATTGACTAAATAATAAGCCTCGCCCAATGGGCTTGCACCACTTGCTTATTGCACTTGATTTTTGAAATACATTGAAATGCCATTAGAATGTATTGATGTAATTAGATAGATATGCCAATGGACATGTATGACAATAATGCTTTGATGACAATAGATGGAGCCAATTAAAACACCGATGGGGAGGTATGTATTTGTTCTTCACAGGTAGAGTGCCCTCGCTGTCCAACAACCAGCTCCTTCCTCTCCCTCTTCATTCCAGCCCTCTTTTGGAAAGCCCCTTCCTTCCCCTTGCTACCCACAACCTACTTTGTTCCTCTTTTCCTCCATCTTTCTGCTCCTTGGGCAGCCTCCTCATATACCCCTTGCTACCCACTGCTAGCTTCTTCCTCTTCATGCTCCGATCCTCTCCTCTATATTTTAAACCGAAACTTGATGATTACTTTGCATGCTGAATCACTCGAGCTCAAGCAGCCCATGCTCCTTCTGCTACCACACATGGGCCTAGGACTATGGTGGCTAAGAATGCACCTACTCCAAACAATAATATAGGTCCATCCAAGACAATTGTTGTAGATCCATCTCGATCCAATGCCTCCATTCTCTTAAGCTATGATGGGGAGGACTATGATGCACAAGGGATGGTGTGGTTCCATACTTGCATGAATTTGAGTTTGGTGGGGATGCTCAATACTCATGGATATAGTGCATGTTGGCAGATGAAAATTAGAATTTCTTGCGGGACATAAATGATGGAGATCTATTCTCACAATTCTTTTTTGCATTGACAAAGTGTTAGAGGTAAATGGAGTTAAACATCAACATCTAGATGATATAATAGAAAGTTCAACGTTAGATTTATTTATTTGAAGAGAACCATTAGATTTGCTTTATGAAATAGCCATACACATAGAGTTTTCAAAAAATGATTGATGGTTTTCAGCACTTAAAAGGCATCATTGGAGTCAATTACTCCAAACATATCAATAAGTATTGTTCTAATATCACTAATAAAAGAAACATTCAATGTGCCATAATTATAAGCTCAACAAAAATCTATTGTACTCTTTTCTAATTAAAGAGAACCATTACATTTGCTTTATGAAATAGCCATTGTTCCAATATCACTAATAAAAGAAACATTCAACGTGCCATAATTACAAGCTCAACAAAAATCTATCATACTCTTTTTTGTTCATAATTCTTTTCTATGCAAATGCAATAAGACAAATATATGAATGGCCCTGTTTAGAGGGTCTTGTGGGAAAGGAGACTTTAGAAAGTAACCCAAAATTAGAATAGAAAATTGTGGAAAGTAATAAAATAAATAGCTTATACATAAGGGAAATGGGACAGAGTTTACACCTTCTTGCAATGAATACATGAAATGGACAGAGTTTAAGATAGGACAAAATCTAGGGAGACATACATGCGACAAAGTTTTCTTTTCAAGAAAAAATGTGACAAATCTTTGAAGCTAGAGGAGTTCCTTTTTAAAAAAAATAATGCAAGATACCTACTTGTGGACTAAATGGAAACGGTGTTGCAAGCTATGGAGAAGAGATGAATACAAAGATAGAGGCATTGAGAAAGAAATGAGGTTTGGGTAAGATGCTGGAACTAATGCCATGATTTGAACATAAAACTTGACCTTGTAACTTGGTTGGTTTCTCATTGGTTTTAAAGTAATTTGTAGCAAGACTTCAAGAATTTGCTTTATTGGTCTATTGCATGATCTGTTATCAGTTCTACTTGCACTTGCTGTAAGAAAACAATACAACGTCTGTGCTCAATAGATAACAGGATCTCGTACGCAAGAGAGAAAAATAGATAGTATGGAGAATCAAAAATTTGATTACTGTAGAACTGATACAATAGATGGCACTGCCTCCCAACCGTGCGCTCCTGTGAAAGAAGCTTCGATGGCGAGCTGGAAACAGTAGAGGACGGAGGCTAGATGCTAAGGAATCAGGGTTGTTGTAGCCAGTGATGAAATGGGCTTCACGAGCTTGCTCTTATATAGCCACCAGTCGTAGTTGGTTAGACCCAATTTGGTGACCGACCTAGTCTGCCCAAACCGGCCAACTGGGGGTCGATCCAGAAATAGGCCACCGACCACATGATAGAACCGGTGCACAAAATAGAGCAACTGAACTCCGTTCAGCTTACAGCCATCCGGGATCATCTGGGACTCCAAACGAGCCCCGCAACTTGAGAGTGGCTGCCTCGAGAAATGCTCCATCTACCCTCAGTGCGGTCAGTCATGGGATGCCTTCCTGCACTTGCATGTAGCCTAGTTGGTAGTGTGCTAACTCTGTCTAGCCATCAGGATACACATGGCCCCCATCTGGTGTTCAAACCAGGACCTACCGGATAACCGAGCTAATCAAATGCCTTCTCCTCATATGGGGGGCCTTACAAGTAGAGTTAGCTGGTTCCCACGTAGTTACACGACGAGAGTGGAGCATTGATATCTAACACCCTCCTCAATGTCCACCTGCAAGTGAACTTACTTTTTCGGCCCAATGCCAAGTCAATGAAGATGCCTCTCCAACAAGTCTCTTCTAAGAGCCTTCATGAAGATGTCCGCAGCATTCTCTATAGTCAGACAGTACACCAAGTCGACCTCTCCATCCATGATGAGCTCGCGTATAAAGTGATATTGAATCTCAATGTGTTTTGTGCGAGCGTGGAAGACAAGGTTCTTTGCAATCGCCATTGCAACTCTGATTGTCACATGATAACTGCGTAGGCTTGTTCTGCACTGCACCCATGTCCCCCAAAATCCTTCTCAACCACACTACTTCGCAAGAAGCAAAGCATGCTGATTTTGTACTCAGCCTCGGTAGAAGAAAGAACAACTGTAGGTTGCTTCTTGCTGACCCATGACACAGCTCCAGATCCAAGTGAGAAACAATAACCTGTCACTGATCTCCTGCTGTCCACGTCTCCTGCCCAATCTGAGTCACAGAATCTGGTCAAGATGTTGCCCTTGGTATAGGTGATTCCATAATCAAGTGTGCCTTTGATGTATTTCAGCATCCGCATCCCTGCCCTCCAATGGTTCTCTCAGGGCTTATTGGAAAACTTGCTTAGTACATCAATCGCAAAGCTAATGTCCCGGCCGTGTATTGCACAGGTAAATCAAACTGCCCATAAGTCTTCTATACTTCGCTTCGTCCACTAGTGGTGATGAATCCTCATTTGAGAGCTTCACGTCAACCTCCATAGGGGTACCAATTGTCTTGCACTCAGCCATGCCGAATGCCTTCAGTATCTCTCTAGCATACTTCAGCTGTGAAATGAAGATCTGTTTCGGCTCCTACCAAACTTCAATCCCCAAACAGAAATGCATCAATCCGAGGTCTGTCATTTCAAACTCTCTTCCTAGCAAATGCTTTGTCTGTGAGATCTTCTCTTCATGGTTCCCTGTTATGACAAGGTCGTCCACATAAAGGACCACGATCATACACCTGCCTCCTTCTCTGAAGATATAAAAATTTGCATCAGATGGGCTCCTCTTGAACCCGTTTTGCAGAAAGTAGTCATCAATTCACTGGTACCACACTCGTGGGGCTTGTTTCAGCCCGTAAAGTGCCTTCTTCAGTTTACAGACTTTACCTTCTGAACCGGGGATCACAAAACTTGGTGGTTGTTCCACGTATACCTGATCCTTGAGATCTCCATTCAGAAAGGTGGATTTTACATCCATCTGAAACACGGGCCAACTTCCCTGCCAGCTAAAGCCAAAACATTACGAAATGTGGTTAGTCGAGCTGTGGGAGCAAAAGTATCTTGATAATCAATACCATGTTCCTGTGCAAATCCTTTTGCCACGAGCTGAGCCTTGTACTTATCCAACATGCCGTTGGACTTGTACTTGGTCTTGTACACCCACTTGGTGCCGATTACCTTGCATTTTGGTGGACGATCCACAAGGTCCCAAGTGTCGTTCTTCATTATGGAGCCATACTCCAATTGCATAGCCTCCATCCACCTATCATCGCCCTGTGCCTCTTCAAGACACTTGGGTTCATCAGCACGGATCACCTCTATCATCAAAGCGTAGTTGACCAAGTGTTCTTGCGCCCTTCTTTGCTCCTCTAATCTCTTGGACTGGCGGTGTTCGGATGGTTCCTCCTTAATGGCTGGAGGTTCTCTGCCATCCAAAAGCTACTTTACCCACTTCGGGAATGGCCATTGCCATTGTGGTTCTGCAGGCTCTTCTTCATCTTCTTTATCTTGAATCCTCCCAAGCACCGTTGGGGGAGTTCGGTCTGCTGTTGGTGGTGGTACTAGATGGATATCTTGGTCCTAGTTGTCGGGGAAGGAAGCATCCTCCTCCAATTGATGCGGCTGTTCTGAGAAGACCACATCACGACTTACTATTACCTTCTTGGTAACATGGTTATAGAGATGGTAACCCTTCGCCTCTTCACTGTAGCCCAAGAAAATACACTTCCGGCTCTTCAGTTCCCATTTGGTCCTATTAGCATCAGGGACATGCACAAAATAGTCACATCCAAAAACTCTGAAATGTGTAGCTGAAGGTTTCTTACCAGAAAAGGCCTGCAATGGAGTCATCCCATTCACAGCCTTCGTGTAGCTATAATTCAGAATGTAAACTGCAGTGTTACATGCTTCAGCCCAGAAAGTCTTTGGCAAATCTTTCCCTTTCATCATACTCTGCCCATTTCACAAATGATGTGCATCTTGCGTTCTGCTACTCCATTTTGCTGTGATGTATGTGGCGGGGATTTCTGCCTCTTGATCCCGTGACTTTTGCAGTAACTCTCAAAGTCAGTCGATGTGAACTCTCCACCTCTGTCTGATCTCAACTTCTTCACCTTCCTCCCCGATTCTTTCTCGACCATTACATGCCATTCCTTGAACCTACTAAAAGCCTCGTCTTTAGTCTTCAAGAAGTATATCCATATCCTTCTTCTATAGTTGTCGATCAGCGTCATGAAGTAGTAGGAACCACCCAAAGCTTCCGTCTCCATCTTTTTGCAGAGATCCGTGTGAACGAGCTGTAGAGGAGCATTTGCCCTGCTAGCCTCTTTAGGAAAGGGCTGCCGATGCTACTTGCCCATCATGCAAGCTTCACATACATCGAGCAGATCTGTAATTTCTAGTAGGTCTGCAATCATTCCACTTTTATGCATCTCCTTCAAAGAACTAAGGTTTAGATGACCAAACCTCTCATGCCACAGCTTAGTGTTCTTCACATCAGCTCGAGCACTAAAAGTTGAGAGTTCGTAGATATTGTTGCACCATGTACCTTTACCAACGACCTTTCCTTGAAGATCCAAAATCTGTGCACCATTCTTATCGAATTGAACTTTGAGGTCCCGATCCATGATCGCAAAAACGGACAACAAGTTCCTCTTGATATCTGGCACATAAAGAACATCGGACAACTATCTTACAACTCCATCTGACTTGAGAGCAATCGTACCTTTTCCTTTTGTTGGACATTTTGGAGCATTGCCGACTGCTACCAGGATGTCATTCCCTACCGGCTGTAGAGAGGTATACCAATCCTTCCGATTGGTCATGAGGCATGATGCACCATTGTCAATGATCCAAGGTTCATCTGCAAGTACATGAACTGCCTTTGTGCAAATCTCCTCAATTGCTACAAACAGCTCTACTAGTACTGCCTGTGCACTATTGCTGGACTCTTTCTTTACTCCGTTCTTCTCATCTGTAATCTTCTTTCGGCACTCATTCTGCTTGTGCCCTGCCTTGTTGCAATAGAAGCACTTGATCTTCTTCTTTCTCTTTTTATCATCAGAAGAAGATGGGTTACTAGAGTCCTTACCCTTACCTTTCTTTGATCCAGTCCAGAAAGCCGAATCTTCTCCAGTCCTTGTCTTTTGACGCATCTCCTCCTCCAGAAGCATCGCGCTGAAATCCTCAAAGTTGAGGGGCGGATTTTTTGTTCTGCGTATTCAGCACCGTAACAAGACCATCGTACTTTGGTGGAAGAATCCATATGCACCTTCGTGCTAGATTCTCGCTGGTGATGGTGATGCCAATTGCAGTCATCTGATCGCGCAGATTCTTCACCCTGGTGATGAACTTCTCTGCTGCTTCAGACTCATACAGTTTCTTGTTCGTGAGTTGAGTCTCCAGATTCTGAATCCGCGTCTGATTCATGGTCTCGTACTGATTTTTCAAGACCATCCATGCCTCCTCCGCTATGGTGACATGTTGAATTAACGCCATGATGGAATCACTTACACTGCAGACAATAGAACACAGTGCATCTGCATTTCTTCTTGTCCACGCAAGAATCTCATCCATAGTTGGTACTATCTATTGTCTTGCATTGGCTGGATCCGGCAACCGGCCTCACGTTCGCCCCAGTAGCAGTGTCCCAAAGCTCATATGCGCTAAGGATGGTCTTCATCTTGAACTTCCAGAGTGGATAGTTAGAGCCGTCCAACTTTTCGCTTTCGCCGAACGGTGGGATTCGTAGTCTTGCGGGCTGGGCCATCTCTCACAATCTGCTCGCAAACAGAAACACACTACCAAATCTTCTTGCTAGAGTCCAGGCTCTGATACCACGTAAGAAAACAATACGTCTGTGCTCAACAGATAACAGGATCTCGTATGCAAGAGAGAAAAATAGATAGTATGGAGAATCAAAAATTTGATTACTATAGAACTGATACAATAGATGGCACTGCCTCCCAACCATGTGCTCCTGTGAAAGAAGCTTCGATGGCAAGCTGGAAACAGCAGAGGACGGAGGCTGGATGCTAAGGAATCAGGGTTGCTGTAGCCAGTGATGAAATGGGCTTCACGGGCTCGCTCTTATATAGCCACCAGTCATAGTCGGTTAGACCCAATTTGGTGACCGACCAAGTCTACCCAAATCGATCGACTGGGGGTCAGGGCCACCGACCACACGATAGAACCAGTGCGCAAAATAGAGCAACTGAACTATAATCTTCGTTTGACCCATAGCCATTCGGGATCAAACGAGCCCTGCAACCCGAGAGTGGACTGCCCCGGGAAATGCTCCGTCTACCCTCAGTGCGATCAATCATGGGATGCCTTCCCACACTTGCATGTAGCCTAGTTGGCAATGTGCCAACTCCGTCTAGCCATTAGGCCACAGATGGCCCCCATCTTGTGTTCAAACTAGGACCTACCGGATAACCAAGCTACTCAAATGCATTCTCCTCATATGGGGGGCTTACAAGTAGAGTTAGCTGGTTCCCAATAGTTACACGAGAGTGGAGCATTGATATCTAACACTTGCAACATATGGCGTCATCTTCGTATTTGGGGTTTTCTTCTCTGCCTCTATCTCCCCTCAATTTACTAATCCATATGGTAGCAAACAATTCCACTATATACATATGTATGTGCAAAGAAATTACTAACCTTTAATTTGGCTAGGTATGTTGGCTCTCTAGAATCGCTGCGCTAGTGGTCTCCTGGCGAGGAATGAATCACTAGATGCAATAGCAATGTTGATGGTCCAACGGGAGTCCAACTAGACTTCTTGGTCAGGGCCTCCACTCCCTCGCTGATTCCTTCCCTGCCCTCTAGAAACTCTGCCTCATCGACGTTCGCAAACACTCCCCTCCCCAGACTGCTTTAATGGTAATGGTTTCCCCCTCCTCAACGAACCCCTCAAAGCCTCCCTCATCCTCGTCGCCAAGAAATCTATTGACTCCGACTCTCAAGACCTTAATGAGTCTTCTTCTGCAGACGAGGGTCTCTCCTACATTGCCAACGAGACGCATGATCTACAGGTTCTTGCAAGTGGAGATGGAGCTGAGAGAGTGATCGGTACACTGGTGAAGCTCTAGATCTTGCAGGGTGGGGCAATTATGGGCGTCCAGCCGTGCTAGCACTTCAACCCCAGAGAAATCCCATGCACAACCTCACGTTTCACTTCTTTCTAGAGAGCTTTTCCCTCCCCGAAATCAATTATTGGTAGCATCTTGGTAGGGATATAGACTCAGGAGCAACTTGGAGGGAGTACATACTTCAACGTATTCAAAAGAGGGGTGCATTAAGCGGACAAGACCTCGAAGCAATAGAGCAAGATGTAGGCCTCATTTGTAGAAATGTGGAAGACATAGCATAGGAGAGGGAAGCTATTGTGAGGAGGGAAAATCAAATTTGGCCAAAAGTTGACATGTCTTCACGTTACCTTTAGGGATCATCTATAATTTTTCAATTTTTCTTCTTATTCTTTTAGTATTATTTTTCCCAAACCCTATTATGATAAATTGTATGCTTTATGTTTTGCATTGCAACAATGGCATCACACTCTTGATGCTCCTCATCATGCTCTCTTTCGGGTAGTGAAGAGCTTATAGTCTCCCATGTTGTGATGGAGATGAACAATTTTGATCAAAAGGAACATGAAAAACACAACCATATCTTGTGGTACAAAGAGAACAACTAGCAATAATAATACTACACTGGTACCTTTAAAAAAGTCAGTAGAGAAGAAATAAAAGTAGCCAAAGGGCCAATGTCTTAGACATAGAAGCTCTTGAAAGAGCAGTTGTAGTCACCAAGAACAAATACCTTGAAAGAATGGCCAAGCAAATAATAACCACCATGAATGAAGCTTGAAAAGAAAATATTTATGGAGGAAACTCAGGACTAGTATAGAGAATTGCAAAGGAGACTTAGCTCTGTTGAAACTCCGAAATGACCAGTAGAAGAGAAAATCTTACACTACATTGCATCAATCAAACTAGAAACATGCTTCGAAGCTTTGTGGAGACATTCAAAACACATAGCCCCTTGAATGGAATCTTTGTGTCTGATTACCAGGAGGTTATAGGATTTCTTCCTCCTCTGATTGTGCTGAACAACATCACTAATCGAAAGCGTGCATGATGAGGAGCACCTATATCTTGTATGAGTGTGATGCCATTGTTGTAGACATGAGAAGAAATGTAACACCTTAGGCATAAACACGCCCTAGGTGAGAATCATAACAAATGAATAAATATGGGCCAATAGAGGGGCTATTGCTGAGAGTTTGCAATTACAATGAATGGATAGCAACAAGTACAGGAAGAAAGCTGTGAAGACCATCTCCAAAACTATGTGGATAGCAAACATGGGAGAAAGCTACAAAGACCATCTCAAAAATTGGGCATGGGAGAGCTCAACGCAGAGCAAGCATGAATAAGAGTTCACAAAATAACCCCGCAAGTTTCCATGGAAGAACAACAGTAGGTTGGAGAGAAATTGCATCTCAAATTCTTACGATGATGGTATGTTAGAGGGATAAGGAATGAGCTTAGAGCATGATGGAGCAGTGAGCTGCCTAGAGATTCAAGAGCTTTGAGCGGCTGTAGATGTTTAGGTAAGAACTAAATGTCAAAGTAATTGAAATTTCACAGCTCTAAAGGGACGATGGAGGCAAATGAAGGTTCTTTGACAATGGAGCTTGAAGTCTTCCTATCAATCATTTTGCATTAAGAGTGTACAAACGAAAAACGATGCGCAATGAATTCGAACCAACTGCCCATTAACATCCTCTTAACAACTTCTTGGTGGACCAATCAAGAAATACCACGTCAACCTAAGCTCAATTAATCAAAAGAAATTATTTTACCTTTGAGAAGATAACAACCATGACTATACCTTACCCTTAGAGGGCAAGCCAAAAAACTTGAAGGTGGACCTCATAGAACCTTCCATGAGGAGAACCAATAGCAAATCTAATACAAATCTGACATGACACTTAATTAGATGGCCTTATTTTAGTTAAACTGATAGAAAGTTAAGAAAGACCTATTTTAGTTTTCTAGGGTGGATAGGACACAAAAATATTTTCCTCTTTGAGAGTAGTCGCATCCTTTCCTAAATGGCCACTCCATGGCATGCTCCCCTCAAGCAATCGAGTCTCTCAAGCTACGAATCAAGCAAGGACATTGTTTCCTAGAAGACAATTAAAATTGATCCAATTGTATCTTGCAACAATCTCTTAAACAGATCCCCACTCAAGGCATCTCACCCAAGCCAAATCTTAGACCTCTCACTCACACCTCTCGACAAGAGAAAGCATCAAGACAAGAACTCACGTCCCTAATATGTGGCCAAACATCTCCTCTACAAGCAAGAGCATGAGCCCCATTTAAATCCTTCCTTCACTCTCTTCCATGCATTAGAGCCCCCCCCCCAAATCATGGATCTCCTTCAAGATTACGAAACATGTCCTTCCTTCTCTCTCAGCCCTTCCACCCACCATAGGCCAATCTCCACCCCTAGATTTCCCCCCTTGGTGGATGAGAAGGTTTCATTCCACAAGCTCCACCTAAATTCTACCCAAAGAAATGCACAGACATCTCCCTTGCATTGACCATTGTCATTGCATGCAAATATGTGAGGGTGGGACGGGGAGTTGGGTAAACAAGAATATGCAAAGGAACCCAAAGACATTATCTTATATAATATTTTATAACTTTTAAATATTTTTACCAAATCATTATCAAATGAATTGCTTATTTCTTAGCAGCTCCAATGGGTGTTAGTTATATCATATAGTCAAGCATGGACTCTCAAAGCACTAATACGACCACTCATACATTGTGCGGGGTGAAGTGATTTGGGGTTAGTCAGCATGTTAAAACTTTGAGCTATCCATGAAGAAATTATGAGTGCTCTTACACTTCATCCTAGATGAGACACTATTTTTTTTAAAAAAACTTATGGAATTCTGGGAATAAATGCACCCTACATGTTAATTTAAAGACAACATAGAAAATTACCCCTATAGTAAATATATTCCTGTACATTTGAAGAAAAAAATACCTTTCATTTTGAACTCTCATGGTATACTTACATTTCCACAAGTGACCCCTCGAGCATAAAAGCCCACCTTCCTAAAGAAAGAACTCACTAGTGCAACACCTTGAGAAGGAATACCTCAGCACGGTCATCTACACATGATGGCACAACCCTAGGAATCAAACACATCTTCAGAGCTGTCCACAATCACGATCATGAATGAAAGGAGGCAGCTAGTGTGCAGAGCATTAACTTGCAAATGGAGAATAGTCTGATGAATTGCCATTCCATTGACTTAACTGACAGAACATAATTACCATACTTACCTACACATCTCTCTCTCTCTCTCTCTCTCTCTCTCTCTGTGTGTCTCTCTCTCACACACTAACTATATATATATACATATATATATCTACGTAAAGCTAAGAAAAAACCTTCTAGCATCACATTCCAAAAGTGGAAACTTAAGAGTAAGTTAAAACACTCTATAAAAGAATATATAATATATAAATTCACACACACACACACACACATAAGTGTATATGCATATTTACCGATAAGGGATCAAAAACTTCATGTTAGTCAATATTTATCATGCCAAGCATATAAAAATGAAAATACTAACAGAAAAGGTATTAATTAAAAGATTTTCACCAACAATCCAATACAATGTATAATTGAGCAATACAAAATAGAATCAATCTATACGTTTTGTTTCAGTCTGTCTTACTATACTTCTAGGTAAATTCAAATATAGCTATATGAATATAAATAAATAAATAAATAAATTATTTATATATAGCCACAAATTTAAAATAAAGAAAGACAAAAAGAGAGAAAACCGATTAAAGAATTCAATAAAAGAAGTAGAGAGAAAGATCACACTCAAGAATACAAATAGAAGCAAGAAAGATCAACTCATGAAAGAAAGGAGACTGCTAGAATGAACACTAAAAGGCATAAAGTTATAAACTTACCATGCAAACCCATCGAGTCTCAATCCATCACTCGGTTCAAAGAAGAGGATACTAGACTCCAAAACAAAGGGACCACTTGAGAGGAAAGTCAAGCAAACCACCCGAAACATAACAAAGCACACTGACCAATAAGAAGAACATCTGGAAGAAGATGACATGAGCTTAGGGGTGATGAACGAAGGATCATACCATCGTGGAAGCCATGCAGAATTGGGACCCCATAGAGTAAGTTGACCAATACCGTGAACACCGAGTAGTGTCCAACACTTCATAAGGTCTTGTGTTAATGATGAGCAAATCCTCACCAGACTAGAGGAATTAGGAAAGAATATGAACACAAATGAGATAGATAATCAATATAGTATGGTCACGTGGATGGCATTATCATGAGTCACCTATGACTATGGAGTCATGGCCAACTTCTTGCAAGATAGCTGAGCAAGTGCCGCTGATACCAATCTTCTCTCCTCGTAGTTAGATTATTGTATGAGTTGCTAACTCAACATGCATTCAGTTATTAATACAGTGTGCATTGAATGAGGAGTTGACCTCTATTTTGGATTGGATTTGGTGCAATTAATATGCCAGCTGTCTGATTCTATCAAATGTCAACCGTCCGATTCTATCAAATGTCAAAGTGCTAGACTATGTCAGGGTGCAATTAATATGCCAACTGTCAGATTCTATCAAATGTTAGAGTGTTTGACTATGTCAGGGTTGGATCTATTTCAACGTGGCCTCAACTAATTCAGTGTGCCTTAAGGTATTTCACTGTGCTCTGGGATGTTGTTGCTGTGTGTGCTGAAATAGGAGCTAATTTGGCATGCCTTCCCCAGACTATATCATCAATGGAATTTTGTTTCCTATGCACTATATTAATCTACAAACTCTCTTCTCCATTTTTTCAAACAAGCTAGCAATTTGTGATAGGCCAATGTAATCATTTAAGGAAACCTTTCAACCTAAACAATGAGTAACATATCCATTCGATGCCCTACAAATATGCATGGGTCTCGTAGGAAAGGAGACCCATCATACAAAGGATGCAAGCATTAGCCTAGTGGGAGGCTTTTGTGTTCATGCACACATTGTGGCAAGGTTCATGCCTCCTCCCCATAGGCCTCCCCCATAGGCTATGGGCTCATGGGGTTACTAAGGAATACGTAAGATAGAACGTCTATTCATACAAAGCAGTTTATTAAGTGGGCATTTTACAATTTTTCTTGTAGAAGTGTACGTAGAGAAGGGATTTTTAAAGAGAGAGGGTGAGGAACAAAATAGAAATACATGGGGATGGAATGAGGGGGAAAAGCAATTGAACTTTAGAAAAAAGTCAAAAGTTTGTGAAGGATTAGGATAAAAATTATTTGTATATAGAAAGGGCATTAAATTTAACCCTTTCAACACATGTATGGTAGCCACAATGTTGTGCTGTGAATCTTGAGGTTGATCTAATTGACCCAAATCAAACTTGTGCTCGACAAGTAAAAGCCAAAGTGAGGTTTTAAGTTTGATTCACTTAACACTAAGAAGGCCTCTCAATGCCCAATGCTTGCACTAGCAAGGCACTAGCTATGCTGCATCCTCATGTGTGGCTGTTGAAAGCTTGTTGAGGATGTGAGCATAGTTGGAATAATAACCATAATACTACAATATGGAGCGAGATGATTGGTTAATGTGCTTGAAAGACCATAGTTAGGGATGAAGTGCTAAGCTAGAAGCATGAACTCTAGGTTGGTTTGCAGTAGTCCAACCCTCTTAGGGATTCATCTAGGGGTGGCATGAGGATTAGACCGTGAGTGGAGGAGTGAGAGGCAATTACAACAAGGAGGGGTTGTGTTTGGAGTGAGAGGAATGGTGTTTGCATTCCAGAGTGCATGTTTGGGAAGGAGAGTTCCTGCAAGATCACACAAGCTAAATTAATCTTGCAGCAGTTTTAGGCAAGATCACGTGGCCGAGTACGAAGAAGGGTCGACCCCTTCCGATAAAGCTAAATTGAGGCATCTATAGATCTGTGGAGTACATTGTTACTCAGTTGTAGGGAGTAAGAGCAAGTCGCCCCACAGAGCGGTAGAGCAGAACACTTCAATAAGTGTGAGTCTTCGAGTGGTCTCCGAGCGGCGGGTCCCCATGGCATAGAACTATGGAACCTGCCAACTTGCACCACGTTTTAAGATTTAGGCTCATTCCACATTAAAGCGCCTCATGAGTATTTAGCTGTGTTTATTTCCCTCCATATATAGGCATGGGAACAGATAATGAACCAGAAAGGGGAGGCTCCACACGAGCTGATCATTGTCGGATATTGAGACTCCATCTATTGAGCATTTTTGCTCCATGGGGACCTACTTGTAGGGAAAACTTGAAAGTGGGAGCAAATGGGGAGAACGAAAGCAAATACATGACATGACTTTCATCGAACTATTATGTGCCAACAATGTTAAAGACCCCTTCACTCTGCCCTTGGCAAGACATGTGTGAATCCCACCTAAAATGCCCTTGTAGGAAAAACTTGAGGGTTCCATGGAAATTGGGGAGCAGATGGGGAGGGGAGCAAAAAATTTAACCGAGCTAGGGCGGTGTGGCTAAGGAGGTTGAGGTGGCAGGGGGCAGGAGGAGGGAGATGTTGGCAGTTCATATCATCATCTTCTCCAACATACAAAGTTCATGTAAATCTTCTCTTCATGCGAACTGTGAAGGAAATGTACGCTCATTCCAAGGGTGGGTTAGAGCACGCCTTGGAAACCATAGTATTTTAGCTGTGCTACTCTCCTTCTAAAGATAGGCACAGGAACGGATAATGAGACAAAAAGGACAGGAGCCGGGTGCTTGATAAGGAGCATGGGGACCTATTCTAATGCCTTGTAGAGATAGTTCCATGGAAAGTGGGGCAGAAGGGGAGGGGAGCAAAAAATCTGCCGAGGATAGGGGTGTGTGGCTAGGAGAGGAGCAAGGAGGCTGATCGTCTTCAACAAACAAAATCATCTTCTCCATCTCCATAATACAAAGTTCACGTAAATCTTCTCCTCACTTGCACCACACAAAAAAACACACCCACACACCCCCCCTCCACGCTTCTATGGCTGCCATCGCCACCGCTGCCCCTCGCTCCTCCTCCTCCCTCTCCCCTTCCCTCCCTCCCATATCCTCCTCCCCCTTCCCTCCTTCCCGTTTCTGCCCCCCCTCCCCCGCTTCCTCCCGCCCCTCCCTCCGCCTCGTCCTCTCCATGGCGAACCCCTCCCCCCCCGCCGCGAACCTCGGCGAGAAGCTCTCCGAGAGCATTAAGCAGGCCGAAGAGATCTGCGGTGATTCCCCTTCCGGTGAGTGCGCCGCTGCCTGGGACGAGGTCGAGGAGATCAGCGCCGAGATCGCCCACAAGAAGGTGCTGAGCAGCCAGGACAAGGACCCTCTGGAGAAGTTCTGCAAGGATCAGCCCGAGGCAGACGAGTGCCGAGTCTATGAAGATTGAGCTTGTCACAGGTGCTCCTGGGTGCTTACGTTAATTGGGAACGAGTTGTTGTATGATTCTCCTCCTATAGATGTCGGGCCCCCGTGACTTCTGCTAATAATTACTGCAGATGTAATCCAAGTTGAAAGGCTGGAGACTTAGCAGCAGATCATCTTACTGATTAAATTGTACGCTGTATATTTAGAATCCATTGGATCGATTACAATACCGTACAGCTTTTGTTTCTCTCCTCGTTTCATTGCACTTTCGTGTACGCGCTCGTATTGCAGTCGATGTCCCCTCTCAGTCATGGTGCTCCGTTCTCCCTTTGAGGAAGGATCGTGGGTACAGATTTCCGTTTCGACCATGTCTGTGCTTGTTCAGGACATGAAGGACGTGCTGGCCTGCAGAGACTGTCTTTCTGTGTAAATTCTTTGATGTCGATGCGGGTAATGCTCCTGAGTCTTCTCTGCCCCGGCTTCCCGGTAGGTCTGTGCTGGGATGTGTAGCTTCTCTCTCTCTCTCTCCCCCTCCCTCGGCCACCCCCGTAAAGGATTGTGCTGTTCCTAATAAGTTGGCTCTATAACAGATGAGAGCGAGAAGCCCGTAGAAGAGGAGTGAATTTGGGTATATACTGCAGTATGAAATTTCTTGAGGTAGCGGTCCCTAATTTTTCTCATTCCCCCTGAAGAAATTTCAGAAAATAGCTGTCCCTAATTTCTCTTATCATCCCTAAACGTAAGGATAGTTTAATCTAAGGGTCTAGCAATGATGCATCGTGTAATTCGGCTTGCAATCCTATTCATACTAAATTTTTGACAGCCTTGCTAAGGGGTGAAATATGAGTAATAGTTTTCCATGCTATGAGAAATGAAATAATGATTAGGTTTGAAAAAGGCACTAGCACAGGGAGATATAGGAGACGATGAAAAGGTATGATGTGTGCATTTGTGCCTCGTTAAGGGCCATGGTCGGTAGAAACGAGATCTCCACCGTCAATCTAAAATCGGGTAAATTGACCACTAGAAAAGTGAAGATTGTGCCTTAAATAACACCAGCTCACCGTTCCCACGAGCGGAAAGAGACCCGAGACTAGATTATCAAGAGACATGCGCCACAGATTGACACAACCAGTGGCAGACAACTCAATATGTTGAAGCAATCGTCTTCATTGAATCACAAAAAAAGTATCTTCAAAATGTATCTTGCACAAGAGACATGTGCATTCATGTATCATGATGATTGAGTAGGCTCACATATTCTTTGTAATCAACAAGTTGTATTTACTCCATTTTTGGCTTGACCCTTTAGGGGAAGGGCTTAGTAACAGTTAAGCTTTGAAAGAGAAAATTAGTTTGTTGGAAACTTCTAAATCCTTTTTTTTCAGAGTTTTGCATTCTTCTATTTATATAGATCTCCGTTGCTCCTACTAGCGCTGCATATTCTATTACATTCTATACCAATTCATGCAATTTAAATTGCGCACTTTCACAACACACCCTCCCCCCTCTCAAGCGAGATTCATTGCCGCCTTGCCCACCATATACCAAAGTCAATTTTGGTCATTGCCATAGCTTTTTCATCTTCAATCTTTGTGATGAATGTGTATTCATCTTGTTTCTTTTAGTATTTTCAAGTAGTCCTCTTCCTTGAATCATAAAAAAGTATCTCCAAAATGTATCTTGCAGAAGAGAGACGTGTGCATTCATGCCTCGTGATGATTGAATAGCCTCACATAATCTTTGTGAACAAGTTGTAATTACTCTTTTTTTGGCCTAACCTTGTAGGGGGACGCAATAATTGTTTAGCTTTGAAAGAGAACATTAGTTGGTTGGGAATTTCAAAATCCTTCTTTTTTTGGAGGTTTCATCAATGTGTACACATCTCCGTTGCTCCTGTTGGCCTTGCATCTATTACATTCAATACCAATCCATGCAATTTCAACCACGCACTTTCACAACATGTCCTTTCCCCTCTCCTTTGGCGAGATTCGTTGTCGTCTTGCCAACCATATTCCAAAGCCGCAATTTTGGTTGTTTCGTCTTCACTGCCATAGTTTTTTCATCTTCAACCTTTGTGTAGGTCCTAGAGAGGTCCTATGAATGTGTATTCATCTTGTTTCTTTCAGTACTTTCAAGTAGTACTCTTGATTGAATCATCAAAATGTTTGTTCAAAATGTATCTTGCAAAAGAGAGAATGTGAATAATCTTGAGAATTTTCAACGTAGCAAGAGAAAATGGAATACTACATTCTAAAGAACATATGGTATTTGGTAAGGATAACTTAGTAAGTTAGTGTAGAGAGGAGGATCTTCTTAATTAGGAAGTTTAATGTCCTTATCATACACTAGGGGCTTCAAACTATCCTTATTTGATGTAGTTAATATGGCTATGATATACTAAATGATTTTATGGCCATTTTCTCGGATATACCAAAGCATTAGTATCAAGCCCTACATTTATGGAAACTCTTATATAAGTGCACATATCTTTGTAATCTAGATGACTCTATGGATGACCATGGATGACTCTATGATATATGCTAGTCTTTGCCCCTTCAAATACTTCTTTGAGATCATCAATAAACTAGCAATTACATAATAAATCTCTTTGCATGCCATAGAATGTATGGGAATCCATTTATAGTATTATGGCATATTGAATGAACATTTTTCTTATATAGGTCCATTTTCTTATATATGAACATTCTCCTATATATGGTCATTAACATGTCCAAAGTTGTAGTATATGCAAAATGTGTGAGTGATGATTACAAAATCTCTCCTTATCTAGATTTCTTCCATGGTGTATTCTTTTATTTTACTTGGGACATCGATAACAAGTCCAGCAATGCTATTGACACCTTCCTTCCCTTCTTGTGTAAGCTAGGATCCTAGCTTATACTTTTTGGATGGTGGCAGGTATTAGCGTTGTTGGATGAGGTTTTGTACAATCTTGTTTTAATAATCTTATCATGTTTAGTGTGGTGCATATATTCTTGGACCATCTTTAGGGGTTCTAGTCTAATATTCACACACACACACAGATACACGCACACACACACACACACACACATGCATGCACACAAGCACACACATGCACATTCATGCACACGAACGCATGCGTGCGTGCACGCATACACACACCATTGCATACACATAGTAGTTTTTCTATGTTTTAGCAGTACACATCCGTGATGACTAATCTGCTTATCTCCATACTGATACCATTATTCTATAATATTTTTCTCTTTCTATTTCATTTACTATTGCGATTGATTTCCATGCTTTATTGGGATTTTTGCATTCAAAGTTCTCGTTATTGTATGGATTACCAATATCTTGCCCATAGAAGAAGCAACCTTATCAATCAAATGAAGCATCCAAAGATGGTGATTGGAAAATGAAATCCATATAAGGCACTCAAATTTGATGAATTCCTCAAGGGAGTAAGGATTCCATGTGTAGAGAACCATAGGTCCTCTAAAAGCCTAGATGACATTAGAGGGAAGGGGAGGGGGTTCAAAGAACTAAGGGGGGAGTAGAGGTTAAAGAATTAGGGGGGGGAAGAGAAGGGGGGGGGGGGGGGGAGGAAATAAAATTGGGGGGAAAGTAATAAAATTATCGATGTTAAATATGAATGTAAAGGAGGGAAAACTGGGCAAAAAAAGGATGAAAGGATTAAGAAAGGGGGAGGAGAAATAGTGGGCGTTACTAGGAAAACTGAGAGCGAGGCAGTTCGTGCGAGAGTAAGCGGTACCTGGCTATCCATGAAGGTCGAATTAAAGCACAGGGTGGACTTTACACCATGTGTACATGAGTGAGATCTTGGAAGATGGGCTACATCAACGTCAATGCCTGCAGCAGGTTGTGGTCCTTCTGAAAGAGGCAGTTTGCAATTTGGGGTAGGGGACAGCGGCCAAACTGTTGAAGCTCTTAACGCACATGGGAGGTAACCACCAGGATGGGGAGTTTCTGGCGGGATGTGACTAGTAGGGAGTAGTGGTAAACGCGGGCGCACAATTTGTGGAGGCTGTGAGCAAGGATAGGAACGAAAGGATAGGGAGGTAAGGAGTGATTTGAGTGAGACTTAGACTAGAGGAGGAGTGCTTAAATAGGCGAAGGAGTCTAAGTCGAGGAAGGGGGCTCGGAAAAGAGAGTCGGAGAAATGGGAGTCGGGTTTTGGGATGGTTAGGGAGTAGTTAGTAGAAGGTTTTAGTATTAAATAGGTTTAGTTAAGGGATTTTAATTAGAGGGGGTTAGTCGTAGGCTAGGACATTTGAATTACTAGAAAAAGGTGAGAAATGAAGAGACGCGAGAGAGAGAGAGAGAGAGAGAGAGAGAGAGAGAGAGAGAGAGATGGTAGAGAGAGATAGGGAGAGGGTAGAGAGAGAGAGAGAGAGAGAGAGAGAGAGAGAGAGAGAGAGAGATTAGGAAAAACAAGGGAGATTGAGAAAAAATAAGGAAAAAATTAGAGACAAATTAAGGGGAGAATAAGGGAGTTTGAGGGAAAATAAATTAGGGAAATTAAGGGGGGTTGTCGAGGGGAGATCTAATGAGCAAGTGGCCAAACCAATGGAGGAAGGGATAGTAAGTGTGTGTGTGTGTGTGTGTGTGTGTGTGTGTGTGTGTGTGTGTATCTATATATATGTAGATTAAGATTACTATGAAAGAATACTTGACTTCTCATTCCAATCTCAAAAGATTCATCTTAATGAATTTGCATTCATGCTCCCCTTAGACTTCCTCTAACATCTATCGGTCACGTCTTCACTTCTACCCACCAAGTTGTTATATGGCATGCACAAAGGAAGGGAAATTCAAGCTAGAAGAAATCTTGAAATCCTATTTCTTGTTGTGTTTAATTGAAATTGGTTATTATGTATGTTGAGATAAGAAATGATATTTATATTTCCACGATGACAAAGTATCTGAAAATTATATATGGAGAGTTTACTTTCTAATGTTTCTCTCACATTTTGATATAAGGGATTTATTTTCTACAATTTATCTCACATATTCATATATCATATTTATTTTATTATGTGGAACTTGTTGCCCCCTCCCTTGCACAACCGTAATCCCCTCAAATTAAAAAATCCCATGCCACCTACTATGGTACATGTTCATAATGTGACTACCACAAGGACCACATCCCAATGTAGATCTAGAGGAAGAGTACATAGTACATGCATGTGCATTAAGTTGGTTTGATGTTTCTTTTTATAAATTCACAATGGCAGTTGCTTTATGCCATGTTGCTTTATGAGGTTTTGTAGATGAATATGGATTTGAAAATTTTGTTTCATTTATAAGTGAGCATCTATCTTCCATTCAATTGCATGTTTAGAACTTGTATCTTTGTATCTTTAAGCCTTTTGGTGTGCATCTTATCATCAATAACTTCCAAAACTTGGGGTTCTAGGTACGTGGTTGGAATCATCTTTGTATATCTTTCTGAATGGGAAAAATAGAGCTTTTACATATTCATGCATCAAACATGGTGGTTCCCAAGGTACATTCATTGCCAATGGGGTCCCGGGGGTTTAATCAATAATGGAAGCATTGGGCTTATAATTTCTTTATCAAGGTTTAACTCTTTTTTACTACCCTTAGGCTGGGTCTAGAAAATGAACACATGGATTCACCACCACAGCTACATAGAACTATTGCCTGCACCTATTGTGATGAAGACTTTGGGTACTTTAGAAAGCTCATGTGGGCTTCCAAGGTGTATGGAGGCTCACTCATGAGCCTCGAGCCTTGATATCAAAATATAACCTCAAAATTTGAATGGTGTGTTGGAGAGTTTTGCTTGGTAACAGACTTGAATTCCATGTTTGGGGGGTCTTTTCCTATTATGTGTAGAAATAGTTTATGTCCTATGTAGTAACTTATTTTTGTGCTCAAACTGCATAGTATTGAGATGGTGTTAGTAGAGACTACTATCTCTAGAACTCTATAACCTCTAGAACTCTATAATGGAGCTAGTAGTTGATGCTTTCTTTGTGTTGTCACATGACATTGACAAATTGTAATGAGCATAATGGATCAAGCCTTGGCAAGACCTATCCTCTACTAGGACTTGGAAGGCAATAACAATTCATCACAAATCTCTCCTTCTCTTATACTCGCATTTAGAGAGTATCATAGACTCATTATTGTCTTGATACTTCTGTCTTTTGTCTCTCTCACAAACCACATAGATTAGAGTTAGATTTGTCTTGGTGGATCATACTCATGAGAAAATAGATCAAATGTTTAGTAATCCTCCAAGAATCTTAAAAGACATAATTTAATCACTCCATGATGGATTTTGTGAAAGAATCTTTTACTCCATGGCTTGACATTTGTAACTTGAAAGAGGCTTATGATTTCAAGAGTTTTATTCAAGGTGGAGTAGGTGAGGAACATTGTATCAAGAGATTGAATGACTTAATCTCTCAGCATCAAATTCTAATAAAGAAAAAGTAGATCAAACAACATATCTTTATGATAAGAAATATGCCTCTGCACCACATTGGGTGGATGGCTTAGAAAATTTGTCCTTCATGAAATTCATGCTTTACTACAAGAATCTTTAGTGATTAGTGAGGTGAAGTAGGCATAAGCCCAAGGAAGGGATGTTGACTATGAAAGGTGCATGTCTGAGAGGAGAATTTTGATTGAGAAGGCAAAAATATACTCTAGATTCGAGACATTGGAGTGTGGTGGAACACTTTCTTTAAAGACCAAGCTCTTATCCTTGATCGGCTCAAGATTAACATGACTATTTTGTGCGATGCTTTTTCATGGCCAACATATTTGCCCCCTTTAGGATAGGTTGTACAACCTCAGTGTCTACCACTTGAGGTAGAAGCCTTAATCAACAGAGCTACACAAGTGATGTACCTTGGTGCATGACGATGTCGGCAAATGTGAGAAGATATCGCTGAAATGTGGGTAGGTTCCATAGAAGATTTGAAGGTTGGATCCATGATTGCAACTCTTGCTCAAGAGAACCCTCTTGAATATCCATTCTAAATTGATAAAGTGGCAAAATTTCAAAAGGCTATGCAAGTGTAGGTGACTTCCATTGTTGTGCAACAGTTTAGGGCTATGCATGCTAATCCATTCATGTTCGTGAGTTAGTTGTAGTAAAAAAAGCAAAAGGGCAAGAAGGGGCACCGAAAAATAGTCATGATTGATCTTGAAGCAGTAGACACACTTGGTTATGGTTGTCAACTTATGAATGATGGATGCCGAAGGAAGAAGACAATAGACATCCTCTTTGAGAAGGTTCCATCCTATGTGACACATCTTACTGGATCCTCCTCCTCTAGACTCACTTGATTGCAAATGGAAGGAAAATTATGTCTTCACAAGGATGAAGAGAGTGTTCTTGTTGATACTGTCAAGGAGGATGGATCATCCAATTCTAAATTGTCATTGAATCATGACAATGACCTTGATGATGATGAAACTATAAGTGTAGATATAGAAGAGGATGCATTTGTAGAATCACATAGAATTTTTTGGTTGTGTATCAATCTCAAAAAGTTCATGTTTTTTGGAATGCCTTATATTGAAAAGTTCCTAACTTTTCAATTCCTTCGATGGCTTAACAAACCATTAGGAGTATGAGAAAACATGTGTGCCTCAGGATCTATGGAGCACTCTAAGGTGGATGGAACCTATGTGGAAACATGATGAAGAGAGTGCTCATGACATGTACCTCAAGTCAATTAGGTTCCAAGATAGATTAGCTTGGACTCATAAATAGAATCTTGAGTGAATGTGCATTTCTCTACTCAATAATACATGATAGGCCCCTTATATAGAGAGTTCCTTTTGAATAGTCAACACATGTGGGATCCTCTGATCCACATCTCTCCTTGTGGATATCCTTGATCCACATCTCCACATCGTCTAGTCCACATCCTAGGGTGGTTACTTTAATACATTCCTTAGCTTATACCTTTGCCTCTAATTCATCTGCTCATGGCACCATATCTCAACACCTCCCCTTGGTGCCCTCGGCTATCGTAAGGTGGTCAAATGTGAGTTTACATTCCATCACCTCCCCTTAGTGCATGTATTGCTACTTAAGGTGGTCAAGTGTGGTTTTTATGTCAATACGTCCCTTGGGTGCTTTCATAACTACTCTTAGGTGGTCACATTTGATTTACAAGAATATAGGCTAAAGGTGGCAAGGTTGTTGCTTCTCAATGCTTGATGCAAGCTTGATGCCGAGCATTCTCTTCTTTGCTTGATGTAGCTTGATGCATGATGCTTTGTTCTTCCATGTGCCTTAATGCTTTATGTGTGGATGCCATGTTGTGTGCTATGGTCATCTCATACACTTGTGCTTTTGGCATGCTTATGATAGTGATGTGTGCATTCATGCTTTGATTTGTTGCAAAGGTCTTACCAATTGATTACTTTTAATATTGACAGTTTCTAATTGCTAACAATGATTCTGACTTGACAGGCACGTAGAGCTTGAAAAGATTATCTTTTTCCCTTTTTGAGCATGTGCAAATTCCTCTTGGTTTTTGTCAAAGTTTTGATCAAGAAATGGCCCTTGATGATGTGGCACAAGGATTCACATGCAAAATTCAAACTGTGCTTAAAAGGGGTTATGTGCTTAGGTGGCACTATGCCACATGGGATTCCTTTGGTTGACCTTAGTTACTTGAACAACCTTGGGTTGTGAACCCTAGTTACTTCAATCTACCTTGGGTTACCTTCAATCTACCAAGTGTCAATTTCTTGGCCAAGGCTTGTGGTTGCGTGACCTTGTAGTAAGGTATCCACCATGTGTCACCTTTTGAGAACCTTAGGAAACCTTGTGAGAGATAAGGACTGGCTATGGTGAGAAGGAAGAGTCGACCGGCGTGCTCGTCGATGGAGATCTTATGTCACTAGAGTAGCGCCAATTGTAGGAAGTGGAGTAGGTTGTGTACCAGAAATACTAGAGGATTGCACTAGTTGGAGAGGTCGTAGGGTTCACATTGGCTAGAAAAGTCGCGGGAGCTTGGCCTTAGTTGGCTTCATGTTCGTGCTGCAGCTAGGCCGATGCTGGTAGATAGTATGGGCTACCGCTAGTAGATAGTCTACTGGTTCTAAAGGTTGATGAAGGTTCTGAAGGCGCTATTGTAGGAGCTTGGTTGTAGGAGGACCGGCTATAGAGAAGCGACTACTTGGAGTGTTGGAGGCGAAGGATTAGAGCCTTAGAAGGGCTAGGGGCTCACTGGAGAGCCTTGGGAGCTATAGCCCATGGCTATAGAGCGTGGAGGAGTGGGAGGTACCCGTGAAGGAGATGGTCCAAGGTTGGTTCTACAGAGTTCATTGGAGGAGACTTGGAGACTCACCTTAACGATGGTGGCTATTGTTGTTGAGGCTCACGTGTCATGGAAGGAGTGCTGCTCATGGATGCTGGTCGTTAGAGGCTACCAGGAGAGGCTTGGAGCCTTGGAAGTTGGTGGCTTCATTGAGTGTCGTGCTTTGGCATTTGGAGCTGTCAGCTCATTATGGAGGCCACTTGTAGGTAACTTCAGAGCCCATTGTGGAGCTGGTAGAAGATGTTTAAACCTTTGAGTCATGTTGTGAGCTCCAGTCTTCAGTCTGAAGGTGCTTGCTGCAATAGCCCATTGTTGGAGAGGCATATACGTCTATTGCACTGCTGGTGGTTAGCATTTGGCTTGACTCGTTGAAGCTTGAAGTCTGTCAGATGGAGAATCAATTGAGCAAGATTGAAGTGTGTAGATGCTTCAAACTATTGTCGTGTCGTGAAAGAAAATAGCCAAAAGAGAGCATCTCGAGAACAAAAATATGTGCAAGAACACATTTTTCTCATAGAAACCTTTGAGACTATCCCTCAATCCTCCTTACAAGGAACATAATCACTCGGTATACTGTATCTCAAGCTCCATAGCTCGGAATGATGAGAATTCTAAGGCACATCGAAGAGGAGAAGAGGCTCTAGAAGATATCCCAGTGGTGATGATGAAGTATTGGTCATCACAATGAAAATTTAAAAATAGAATGTTTTGGGCATGATCATCGATGGCAGGTCTGGAGTTAATATCATTTATGAAGCCATTTCTCAGTGGATTAGGTTTAAGCATTTAAAACCTTCTCCATTTTGGATCTGCATGGCAGATTAATGCCCAATTGAACCCAAAGGTATGCTTCAAGATGTTGTAATTATACCATTAAGCTATTGGTTATTCCTATAGAAGAAAATTCATATCCTATTTTGTTGGGATGACCATGGCTTAAGAGCACCAAAGCCATGCATAATTGGGGATATGATATGATGACCATCAAGACAGGCAACACCGAGTCCAAATCCCCACCAATCCAAGCAAGATCCCAAGTAGTTATCAACCAAATGAATTGGAGTTCAAAGATTAGTTCCCATAAGATGCGGAATCACAGCTAATAGAATTTCTAATATTACCTATTGGTGAAAGTGATGCGCTCCAAGTTTCTTCTGAGCTCAAGGAAAAGATGAAGGCCAAAGTTAGTCAAGAAAAAAACAATAATTGTTCTAGCAATTTTATAGAGGATGTAATTGGTGAATGGGAGTTGGAAGAGACACTAGTGACAATCACTTGGTTGGATTCCAAGAAATTGATTCGAGAACCAACACAAGAACTTAATCTCAAAACTGAGGAAGACCCACACACGATTATATTAGTGCATATTTGCTTGGTGATCAACTCCAAGCAGTCAAAGAGTTGTTCCTAGAGGGCAAGGATGTTTTTTCCATGAGTTATACAGGTCTATGGGGTGCTCCACTAGAGATTTGTCAGCATTGGATTTTGCTCATCCTAGATGCCAAGCCGGCGGTTAGGCAATGGTATCACATGAATTTGAATTATGATAAGAACTAAGGTTGAGCTTGACAAGCTAATTCAAGAAGGTTTCATTTAGGCCATTGATAGGAGTGATTGGTTATTTCCTATCATGGTGGTACCCAAGAAATTTTGGATGTTTGATGGATATGTTGCCAGCTGCAATTCTTCCCTGATAAATTGCATGGTCCACTCCTCTTCCAATTCCAACATTAGATCATGATGTCCTTGCCGATAAATTGATACCTCGACAATAGGACCGTGAGTCCCATTGCGCAAATCATCATCCATTGCTTCCCGTTGCAGGTTCTTCCATCTAAACCTTCTATATGTGAAAGTCATGCAGAGATTTTGCCTTCCAATGAAATACATGCAAAATCGAAATATGTTAATACAGACTATCTTGACCATTTTTTATTCAAACAATAATCGTTAGATTTGCTCAACAAAATGCCACATCTGAAGTGTTCAGTCGACATTGTACTAAATCTTCAACAGGACATGTTCTTGTTGTCCATCCATTATCAAATAGCTCAGACAACCAATCCAATTCTAAGCTCTTGCAAGTGTAAGTGATCTTTGTTTTCCGTAATTGCCTACAACTTGCAAAGAAATCAACAAAGCATGGAAATGGAAGAAACCAGGTCAACCTAGCATTTCTTCCACCAGTAGTTGGCTTCATAGCATTTCTCACATCATTAAACATTCTATTTCTATATGATTCACTTATCTCCATGCTTGGAAGCAGCCATTCTGGACTATCAAAAGAGGGCAAGGGAAGAGATTCTAAACTACCATACTGTCCTTCTTCATCTGGCACAATGAACATTGAGTCATAGAAGAAGATGTCGTCCTTTTTTAATTCTAATGGTGTGCGACCTTCATACTGAAGACTCCCCTGATCTCAACATGGAGGACATCCAACACCCCAGTTACGCATGCTGTAGGCTCCCATTCTTTGTAAGTAGATGGATATAAGTCTGTAAAACAAATACAAGGCATAAGAAAGTTGTGTCAAAGTCCCCAAATAAATGCAAATACTCTAAAATGCATATGAAGTACTAGTACACTTTGAAAAACTTACAATTGGACCTACAATATGGAAGTCCTACATTTGGATGCACGTATATGTTTGCATGGGTAAAGACATACTGAATATATACCTGTGTCACTGTGTCACTGCCAAGAGAAATTTCAAAATCTGAGATCCTTCCCTTCCAATGTTTGGAGATGTCCATCGTAGTTACCATGGAATCAACATCCTTGGTTGATCTTTCATTGGCTTGGAGCTATTGTAGGAACAATTCTCTATAATATGGGGCAATCTTCGATAGTTTTATGACTATCAGAGTGACTTTCGTATTGGTGAAGATATCCTAAGCTTTAAAAATTTTTGGTGTGGAAGACTCACCTATGCTTGTGTCTTATTGTGCTCCACTGGAAGAAGCTTAAATTTCTCAGTTAGCTATGTAATCTTACTTGGCTTGGCTAACCAACCAACAACAGATGCTTTTTCTTTTAGTTCCTCGACCAACTTGCATGCTAATTTTTTCTACAATTTCCACCTAAGATCCCCCTCGAATGAAGGATCCTCTGCCATACTATTGATAGGACCTTTAGACTGAGTAACTGCATCAGTACTTGCTAGGTCTATTATCTCAGTTAGTATAGCTCGTCATCTAAGGTCTACTTCCCATTGCTCTATATTGTCATTTAGCATTTCAAGATGCTCTTGCCACAACGGGCACTCGGCTGTGTGTGACTTCCATCGCTAAAGAGACATCTAATCAACATGTTTCCCTTGTTGTTATTGTTATTTCCTTTGTTAGGTTTTGATGGTTTCCTGTCTTTACACTTGGTATTAGATGACACTTGGTTCACATCTGCAGTCCGCTTCTTGGAATACTAGTACTTCTTTGTTTGACATTCACCTCCAATGTGCCCCTTATTGTTGCACTTGTTGCACCATTTTAATTCGAGCGGGCTTCTCTCAGAATCCTTTAAAGCCTTCTTGACGGTGGACTTAAAATTTGTCCTGATTTGGTGACGCTGTTTCATCATCACTTACACTTTTCTTTGTTTCAATCTTGCACTTGGCTCCACCACTCGTATCCAAAGCTACTACTCTATTTAGTAGATCTTCATAAGTTTTAGTTAGATTGACTATTTTTTATGAGCATATGTACACTTGGGCATAACTTGTTAAGATCCAAGCATGCAATGATAGATCATCAGGACGTGTTCTAAGTTGGTTGATAAAAGCTCGCATTCTGAGAACAAAATATAATATTGACTCGCCTTCCTTATACTTGAGCTTGCTTAGCCTTGGTACGTTTTGCTCCTTGTTAATTTCTTGTTTAAAGTGTTTCAGAAAGGCCTCAGTCATATGCTCCCAATCTCTAAAATAGCCAATCCATAATTGATTGTACCATTTCCATGCACTTTCTACCAAGGTGCAAGGGAAGTAATTCATATAGCCCTTCTTGGGAGCAATTCTCTCTTCCAAAACAATAGTGTTTGTGAGAAATCTTGGTTTGCCTTTCCAAACTCGTTTTCACATAAACAACTCTCACCTTCAAATATCTCAACATATCCAAAAGGAAAGAAGTCAACTACAAAGGGCATTATTGACAATAAATATATGTCCAAAGATGTTCTCTCTGAGTCCCCAATCCAAGCATATGTCCCATACCACTCAAAACATATGCATCATCAAGAGGAATATGAAGTACTAGAGTAGTTTCCCCACAGAGATACCTCAAGATACATAGTAATTGTAGTGGTGTCCTTGGTTATCTATCTTCCTATAGACTTGACTTTTACACCTCTCTCCATCCTTCTAATGGGCATTTCACAATGCCTGGAAAGCTTGAAGCATTATTAACATGGAAGTGTGCAAGATCTATTGCTAAGACTTCGATGTTGATAGTGTCACCAAGGATTTGTAGTAGCAATTGCACTTCAATACCAAGAATTAAGAACGATTATCTTGGGATCTTTGAAACCTTTACACTAGTGTTAACATATGCACATTCAATTGCATGAAGAATGCCCATATAGCTCCAAGGATATGATAACTTTGATGGGAACCACATACAAGTCAAATTTAGAAAAGGGTAGTAAAGGAAGCTCGAAGGATATGCACATTCATTTGCATAAAGAGCACCCATATAGCTTCAAGGCTACGATCACTTTGATGGGAACACATCCAAATGAAATTTCAAAAATGGCAGTAAAGGAAGCTCAAAAGGAATCCAATTTTTATTGAAACAAACAACCATAGCATTAGCCTACCAACAACAAGACCTTTCTAAAAGCAACTGGATAACTAGTGAGTTTAGATGTCTTACCATTATTACATTCAATGGACAAGCACGTGGAGAATACTTCTCAAACATGAAGGAGTTTATGGAATCGGTTCTGCTAGTGTGAACAAGATCAAAGAATCTAAGGAACCTAAACTTGGGTAGCAAAGGAATCATTGTGCCCTATCCTCAATCGGATTAAATGTGAGAGAGGACGTTCTTGATGATGTAGCCTAGAAATCTATCAATTAGGGAGATTATGACAAAATATGAAGAGGGGAGAGGAGAAGAGTGGAGATGAGGAGAGAGGGCACAGCTAGAGAGCACACCACAAATGACTAACTGTACACTAGAATTAGTTGAAAAAATAGAATATATACAAACCCTTTTAGGGTTAGGGTTAGGGAAGCTAACCCTTTCCTTTATAGCACTCTATAAGGTTAGTGCTATGCACATATGATCACGTGATGGTGCTATGCACACATGATCACATGATGTTGAGCGTGAACTCTCAACACCTTCCCTCAAGATCAACATCATGAAGTAGGCCTTCCCTCAAGATGATGATTCTGGGGAATCGAAGAAGGACTGAGCATTACATTCCATCACACCCCTTTAATGGGAATGTCCTTCCTCTGCATCAAACCAAGAGCTAGTCGGTGTTTCTCAAATAGCTCTTTACCGAGTGGTTTGGTAAAGATATCTGCAACATTTTCTTTGCTATCACAATGCTGCAGTGTGATGTCACCAAGTAACACTCTTTCTCTGATGAAGTGCTCTCTGACATCAATGTGCTTTGTTCTGGAGTGATATACTGGATTTTTGGCTAATGCTTGAGCCGATTGATTATCACAGTATATTGTTGTTGGCTTTGACTCATCAAAGTAATCTGTTTCTGACAATAGTCTTCTGAGCCATATAGCCTCACATGCACCTGTAGTGAGTGCCCTATATTCTGCTTCAGTCGAAGACAAAGAAACAGTTGGCTGTTTGTTTGACAACCATGATATAGCACCTTGACCAAGGAAAAATGCATATCCCTGTGTCGATCTCCTGGTCTCATGATCTCCAGCATAGTCACTATCACAGTATCCATGCAACCGTGGATGACTTCCTCTGTATTCTATCCCAAATTGTCTTGTACCTCTGATGTATCTCAAGACTCTTTTGGCTGCATTCCAGTGAGACTGTTTTGGATTTGCCATAAATTGTGCTAGTGAGCTTACTGCATAACAAATATCTGGCCGTGTGATTGTCAGATATATAAGAGATCCAATGAGTTGCCTGTAGTATCTGTCATTGACTGTAGGCTTTTCTGAATCTTTAGTAAGTTTCAAACTCTGTTCCATGGGAGTGGCTGCAATCTTGCAATCTGCCATATGAAACTTCTTCAGGAGACTGTCAACATACTTGAGCTGACTCATGAATGTGCTATCTGAATCTCTCCAGAACTCAATTCCAAGACAATAGTGCATAAGTCCAAGATCTTTCATGTCGAACTCTGCAGATAAGTCTTGTTTGAGCTTTCTGATGAAGCGATCCTTGCTTCCTGTCACAATCAGATCATCTACGTACAAAAGTGCAATAGTAATATCGTCCCCTTGAACTGTGTAGTAGAGAGTATGATCTGCATTGGACTTTATGTATCCCAGATCAGCAAAATACTTATCAATTCTGCTGTACCAACTTCTGGGTGCTTGTTTTAATCCGTAGAGACTTTTCTTGAGATGGCAAACCTTGTTCTCTGTTCCTGGTTCAACATAACCGGCTGGTTGTTGCATGTAGACTTCCTCGTCTAGGTAACCATTGAGAAATGCATTCTTGACATCGAGCTGATACACATTCCATTTACTGAGTGTCGCTAGTGATATCAAGAACCGTATGGAATCCATCTTTGCTACTGGAGCATAAGTCTCATCATAATCTTGGCCATATTGTTGTGCAAATCCTTTTGCAACTAATCTGGCTTTGTATCTCTGAATACTGCCATCTGGATTGTACTTGACTTTGTATACCCATTTGTTGGCTATGGCCTTCTTTCCTGGTGGAAGGTCGCATAATTCCCAAGTGTTATTTTTATACAAAGCATCCATTTCTTCATTCATTGCAGTTTGCCATTCTGGCTTATCTACTGCGTCTTCGAAGTACACTGGCTCTTCTGTAGCCATGATGGTAGTCATAAGAGCATAGTTGGTGGTTTCCACCTGAATTACTTTGCCTTTCTGAGCATATGTCAATCTGGCTGGGGGTCTGCTTTCCCTAGTAGACCGTCTGAGCTGCTGTGACGCTGATTGAGGTGTTGCTGGCAATTCTTGCTCTTCTTCATCAACCTGTTCTGTAGATGACTGTGAAGTTGATGCTTCTATCTCCTGTGTAGGTGAGGTTTTCCATTCTGATTCCTCATCGAAGATTACATCTCTGGAGATAATGACTTTGCGGTTGATGGGATCATACAATTTGTATGCTTTACTTTCTTCACTGTAGCCAACCATGATGCATTTGCGTGACTTAGCATCCAATTTCCTGCGATGATCATCATGTATGTGGGCATATGCTATGCAACCAAATATGCGGAGATGCCCAATGCGTGGCTTGTGTCCAGTGAATGCTTCATAAGGAGTCATACCTTGTATCGGTTCGGTAGGAAGCCGATTAAGCAAGTAGTTAGCTGTAGCTATTGCTTCTGCCCAATACTGATTCGGAAGATGCTTTTCACTAAGCATTGCTCTGGCACTGTCTGCTAAAGTCCCATTTTTCCTTTCAGCTATTGCATTTTGCTGAGGAGTATCTGCACATGTGAATTGTCTTCGAATGCCGTGAGTTTTGCAAAAGTTCATGAAGGCTGAAGACATGTATTCACCTCCTCTATCTGATCTCATGACCTTGATCTTTCTGCCTGTTTGGTTTTCTACCATGGCTTTGAATTCTTGAAATCTGGCAAACACTTCAGATTTTTCTTTCAGAAAGTAGACCCAACAATATCTGCTGTAGTCGTCGATGAAGGTCAAGTAATAAAGTGAACCATTGATGCTGCGGGTCTGGGCATAACCCCATACATCTGTATGAATTAAATCAAGAATACCTCGTGCACGAGAGGTACTTCTGACAAAGTTGGTTCGCTTTTGTTTGCCGAAGCAGCATGCTTCACAAACCTTTCCAAGAAACTGTAGCTTCGGAATCCCAATTGCCATATTTTGATTCCTTAGATCTAACAAGTACTTGAAGTTGACATGACCATATCTCTTATGCCATTTTGCAGATAGTGGCATCTGTTGCATTTGAGCTGACATGGCATGCTTATCTGGTACTGTAGCTAGCATCCTGTACAAGCGTCCTTCCTTGACACCTTTTGCTACTAGCTGACCTCTTTTGGATTTGTCTCTGATAGTGCATTCATCACCGTCGAAGATGACTTTGTAGTTGTGTTCCGTCATTTGACCTACTGACAAGAGGTTCTTGCTGAGCTTCGGAACATAGAGCACATCTTTGACTAATCCTTTTGTACCAGTGAAATTATTCATAGGGATAACACCTGTCCCTTGAACCGGATTCGGTGTATTGTCTGCTGTATAGATGACATTCTTTTGACCTTCTAATGGCTTCATTTCTGTGAACCATTCCTGATGATTTGTCATATGAGATGATGCACCGCTGTCGATGTACCAAGGATCCTGTTCCACTTGGTCGACTTGATAGCTGAAATCCTCTTTGGGATTGAAATCAGTGTCTGGGTGCATTATTGTATCAGTCTGATGCAATTCCTCACTTGCAAGAAACATATTCCCATGTTCATTTGCAAAATGACTGTGACTAGAATGTCCACCACGATGATTTCCTCTTCCTCGAGAATTCCCTCGATTACTGCTGGATTGACCGCTTTGGTCATACTGCTTCTTGCGGCAATCTCTTTCATAGTGTCCAAACTTGTGACAATAGTTGCATTGAATGTTTGACACATTGGTGGATGCATTCCCTCGTCCTTGGAATCTTCCTCGATTGGAATGATTTCCTCTTTGCTGATTTTGATGTTGCTGAGGATGCTGCTGATGCTGATGCTGATTCTGACTTTGATTTTGACCACTTTTCTGATATGATCTACCTCTGTTTCTGCCTTTGCCTCTGCTTCTGTCTGAAGCTGTGAATGCCTGATCATTAGAATGACCTTTACGTGCTTGAATGGCCTGAGTCCTGAGTTCTTCACCAAGTAGAACTGACTGAAGTTCTTCAAGTGTTGGAATTTGCCGTTGGATGGCAATACTCTGGACCAGATTCTCATATCCTTCTCCTAGTCCATTCAGGATTACTTGAACCATTTCTGCGGGATTCATAGTCTCTCCTGCTGCTGCAAGTTGATTGTTGTAGTCTTTGATGCGGAGTACATAAGCATGACCGGTTTCACTGCTGTTGCGGAAACTCTGGTTGATCTGGTTTCTCAAGGTGAGAATCCTGGATGTGTTCTTGGACTCGTAGAGAGCTGCGAACATATCCCATGCTTCTTTTGATGTCTTGACTGTGTTGAGCTGTGCTAGCATGACATCTTGCACATTCTGCTTGATCAGGTGATAGGCATACTTGTCTTTCTTATCCCATTCTGCTTGAGCTCGGGCAATGGCAGGATCTGCTACTGGTGCGGAAACTGTTTGTGTAGATGTAGATCCCGATGTAGATCCGGTTGCTGGTGCTGTGACAACAGATGGAGTAGAGCTACTGGTGGCTGGATCTGCCAATGGTCTAGGTATGGATCCATCGACATACTCCCATTTGTCCTGAAGCACAAGAATGGTCTCCATTCGGTATTTCCATGTACCGTAATTGGAGTTGTCTAACTTAGCAGATGCCTCCAGATTGAGGTTGCTAGTCGACATGGTGCAAACAATGTACTCAAAAAGTGTCCTGGAAAACTCTGTATGAATCAACTGCAAATACACTGAAGATACCAAGTGAAATCTCTGTACCGTCGGTGAAGATAGAACTGCAGTAAATAAGATCTGACCTGTGTTACAAGGCTTGTGGCAATGATGCCGGGAATAGCCAAGAGGCTTTACAAGGCTAAAAAAATGATGTGCACGATGCCGTGAGATAGCCAAATAGGCTTTACAATGGTGGCATGTGTGTGTGAAATCAAGTGCTATCTGCCCACTGAATCAATCTGTAATGCCTCTGAACTCTGAAGTCTGCTCACTGAACTGATGAACGTAAGATTTCAGGTAATGTAATGATGTGAAATCGGATGTGAGCGTATGGACTGACTCCGAGTAGGTACTAGTCGGGAATTTCGGGCATGGCTTAGATTGGCAACTTGGGGAATTCAAAGCGTCCCCTCTATGGCGATCTAGTCTACTCTGATCTAGATCTAAACCAACCGTCGATCGATGAAAGAGCAGCAAATAATTCCTTTTCCTTTGTTCTTTTTAAGTGCTGGGTCAGATGCGTTGATGTAGAGGCAAATGTGCGTGAAGGAAGTGGTTTTGTCGGCGAGGCTCAAATGTGAGTGTAACTTGCGCCGAAATGTGCGCGTGATGTAACGAGCGCGTAGAGCACGAAAAATCGAGCGACTTTCCTTTTTGGAGCACCCTCAAATTCTTCCTGGATCAAGAGATATGACTTGATCTAGGTGGAGGGGCAAAAGGAGTGCAAATGGTGCTCAATGATAATGTGTCACTGTGAGTCACATGCAGTGATGATTTGGCACTGTGCTTAGCAAGAGGTGTGCCAGTGAAGCTCTGTGCTGAGGTGGCAGTGCTGAGGTGTCACTGATGATGTGGCACTGATGACGTGGCACAGATGACGTGGCCAGATGACGTGGCACAGATGACGTGGCAGTTGACGTGGCAGTGATGACGTGGCAGTGATGACGTGTCACTGATGACGTGGCAGGTGACGTGGCAGTCGGTGCTGACGTGGCAGATAGGATTGGCTGATGACGTGGCAGATGATAAGATGGTGACGTGGCAGATGCTGGAGTCTGCTGACGTGGCAAGATAAGATGCCACGTGGATCAACCCTATCCTTTCCTAACTGCACCTGGGTTAATCTGAACCCAAGGTGGGTGTGGTTTGAAGAGTGCCACGTGGCCTTATCTGCCACGTGGCAGGTTCTCTCTCAGAGAAGGAGACTCTGGAGGTCGATGGTCGACGACGACGATGACGGGATTATGCGATGGAGATGGCGCCTTGCGATGAGATTCGTTGCGACGTTGTTTCGTGGAGCCGATGTCTGGGGGAGGCACGCTTTTTGCTGGAGCAGGCCAAGGAGCTCGTAGGGCTGTGGCGCTGGCGATGGAGCCGTCGGTGGACTGGCAGGAGCCGGGAGCCCGTCTGAAGTCCGTGGCTGGAGGTTGAAGGCGTAGCTTGTGTAGAGCTTGTTGTCGGCGGTCGTTGCGTTGAGTTTGTTGTTGAGCTGGGTCGACGGCCGCTGGGAGGTAGGAGTCCGAGAAGGAGCTCGCAGTAGATGGTGTTGAAAGGAGCTCAATTGGACTTGCAGCTGTTAGTTTAGATCTGAGGTTTCGGTCGAAGCTTCCGTCGGTTTGAGGTCGAAACTAGTCGCAAAACTGAGGTCTGAGGTGCGGAGCGAGGGAAACCCGTCGAAGTTTTTCCGAAAAACAAGTTGAGTCGCAACCATGTCGGACGAGCTTCGCTAGCCTCTCCGCCCCAAGCGCAAGACAACCTACGTCGACTACCTGGTCAAGTTTCGATGGATCCTGGTCATCTTCGTCATCCTCCCCATCTCCTTCACCTTCGATGTTATGACTGTTTGAAGGCTTTAGATGGGCTGGCGGCTCGCGTTGATTGCTGAGTCTATGGAGACATCACAAAGAAGTCTTTCAAGGAGATAGGCTTGCCTCGACTCGATCGTAGAAGCCTGCTGTAGGTTCTCTGGAACACTCGAAGTCTTTGTTGGAAGTGTTGTGTTGCATGTTTGCTACCTTAGACAGTCCCCGTGCTCAAGGGCTCCTTGGAGAAGTCTCGGCTTTCCCTTCTTCTCTTTTAATACAAACCTTTCACTCAAAAAACTCTCAACATGGAAGGAAGCTATCTCTTTCTCTCCCTACAGGAGAAGAATCAAATCTCTCTCTCTCTCTCGGAAGGTAGAGTAGAAGAACAAACTCACAAATCTCTCACAAGAAGAGCTACTCACTCTCACGGAAGAATGAACGGAATAGAGAGAATGAATCTCTCAATGAAACTCTCACAAAATGAATGGACGGAAATTCCTCTCAC
The DNA here is from genome assembly GCF_047967505.1 of Dipteris shenzhenensis. NCBI lineage: Eukaryota > Viridiplantae > Streptophyta > Polypodiopsida > Gleicheniales > Dipteridaceae > Dipteris > Dipteris shenzhenensis. Next base: position 16,326,316 of record NC_141613.1, read on the forward strand.
ATGAACGAAAATCTTTCATCAACGGAATGAAAGATAGAAACCTCTCAATCACTCTCTCACACTCTCAAGAATCGCAATGTCTCAACGGAAGACAAGGGAGCTCTGATACCATGACAAAATATGAAGAGGGGAGAGGAGAAGAGTGGAGATGAGGAGAGAGGGCACAGCTAGAGAGCACACCACAAATGACTAACTGTACACTAGAATTAGTTGAAAAAATAGAATATATACAAACCCTTTTAGGGTTAGGGTTAGGGAAGCTAACCCTTTCCTTTATAGCACTCTATAAGGTTAGTGCTATGCACATATGATCACGTGATGGTGCTATGCACACATGATCACATGATGTTGAGCGTGAACTCTCAACAGATTAATGGTATACAAAGTGCTCCATAGCCTTGCTCTGGTATGTACCTCTATACACGTAAAAGTATTTTTCATAGTGTGAGGGAAAAAAGTGCAACAATTCCAAGTAGTAGTCTGACACTACCAAGGAGTCTAGTAGCAACCTCCATCCATGTCATACTTTGTCCCCCTCACGTCAAATTCATGTTCAAGATTCTAGACCCACCATGTGGTAATCCCCGTCCTCCACCTCTAGCTTTACCTTGATGAGATCTTATATGTCCTCTCTTTATATCCTATTATCGATTCATATTCATCCTTAAGCCAATTCCTTATTCCTCCTGCCTTGAACACCACCACCACATAGACGCATAACAAAATTTAATGGTGATTTTGAGTACCAACTTGATAGGAATGAGGTGCACGCATCTAGCATTTTGTTCTGATTCCTAATTGGCACAATTGACAAGCTAATACTAGTTCTAGTTGTAGATGAAGTTGTGAATATAAATGTCGATGCCTTCTTTTTCACTAAAAGTGTGTTTTGTTGCTTTGTAGGCATCTATTCAAATCTAAACTCAATCGCTATAAAAAAAAAGAAGCATACAAGCATACCATTAATGATTATTTATAAGTAAACTTTTGAGATCTAAGCTCGATATAGGAGAATAAAAAGCTAAGGAGAAAATAAAGGAGAAAGGTGAGATGAAAGCTAAAAGCAACGATGAAAGCAAAACTGAAATCAAAGTCGATGAGAGAGGGGCACACTCTCTCATATGGTAAATAACTAGAGAGGAAGTGTGCTCCCTCTATAACTTTCTTATTTTACAATTTTTTATCTTTTAAGGTTTCAACATTTTATTATTTTGGGTTTTTAAAAAAGGAAAGAGCTTCCTAATAATCAATTGAATGTGTTGAGCTCTATTTTATAATACATGAAACTTAAACTTATGAGTATACTTAACCAGCCCTCTCTTTTGTAATGCACGTTCATGATGGTGAGCGAGCGTAGGGAATCCAAAGAAATGACCATGGTGCATGCACAATTAATAGATGATAACACCATAATTTATCTGATCCTAGTGCATCTCATAGTATTCTAAATTGCTTAGTTCGTTGATTTTTTATTCTTCATCAAGCTCCTATACATCTTTACGAGCCTCCATGGTGGACTCCCTCCCCCTTAAACTCTTCCCCTCCCTCCCCTACTCCTTATCTCCTCAAATTTTCCCTCTCCTTGCCTTCTCCTTCACCTATTTTGGGAACCCCCCTCTTCTTTCTCTCCACTTCTCCTCAGTGATTCTGATATCCCAAATTCTCTTCTGGGAAGCCTCTTTCCAATCTTCTTTCAGTTTCTTGATTTTCTTGTAATCATTGTAGAGCTTAGAAGTTGCTTCATAATGTCAACAAATTACTTATGCTTCTCTCTGCTACAAGTAAAAAGTACGAGTACTTTCTACTCAGTCAATTTGTTAACCCATGCTCCAAAATCAACTATCTCATTTAGGGGTTTGTCTTTGAATCTACTATGCCCATGTTGATCGATGATTGCATAAGAAAATAGCAAGTCTACCGTACCTTCTCATTAAAAAAATGAGTGTGCTCAAGTGAAACAATGAATGGCTATACAAGATAAAACATTAAAGCACTTCACCAACTTTGGTTGGTATCCTACAAAATGCAAAATCCGTTCGACGAATGGCAGGTTGGATGAAACATTAAAGCACCTTCACGAATTTGTCCAGATGAAACATTAAAGCACCTCAAACTATACATGAACCTCTGGTGGAATGCTTGTGGAGTGCCATGCATGTGGAACGGCTAAACTCCATCACAATGCTTATCAAGTTTGTTCAAGGAACAATTTTGTTACACGTCTTTTTGGCAATGTACAACAAATTCAATGAGAGAGGGGTGCAAAATTTCATTGCCAGCAATGCCCGTTGTTGAATGCAAGGCTAGTTTGAAGATTTTTTGCTTTTGGTCAAGAGAGATCCTTCACGCTTTTAGTAACTGAAGACTTTAGTCTTTTCAAGCAGCTTCATAAATTTTCCTTTTGCTACATACTGACTCTTACGCATTCCTGGTCTTTCACAAGGTTGATGTCTCTACAATACGTAAACAATGTGCCTTTTTTAAAGAGGCTTTGCTTGCAGATTATGCTTCCTTATAAGATTATTGCTATATGAAGCTAATGCATCAACTTTGCCTTTTCCCAACTTAGAGACATATAGGAACCGTATCTTTCACAAGCATTTCAAATTGAATCTTCCAACTTCTTGATGCTACTTTTTTTGGCTCACTCAAATGTTGACTTCTATTTTGTCTGAATGTGAATTACTATGTACCCAAGGAAGGGCATGCTCCTTTGTTTTATCTTTAACCACAGACACTAGGAAAAAAATTTGGTAGACATGTGGCAGCTTGGAGGAGAAGAGGCTGCCACGTGTCACAAAGAAGAAGCTCTTGGATGGAGGCTTGGAGAGGGGAGGAGGTGGAAAGACAAGAGGCGGCTTTGGGTGGGGAGGAGGTGGAAAGACAAGAGGTAGCTTTGGGAGGAAAGAGGAGAGAGAAGGTAAATGGAATGGAGGAGATGGAAGTTCATCTTTTGGAGGAAGGTAGATATGGAAGGTCAATGGAATGAAAGGAGGAGATGGAAGGACTCAGAGCCATGGGTTAAGACTTAGCCAAACTTTCAAAAGCCAATCCAAGTTTCTGATGATCAACAATGTGCATCATGACTAAAATAAAATCTTGAAGAGGACACAAGGTAAATTGATTTAGCAATGTAAGAATCGATCAATGCATGTGCCAAAAGGATTTTTGAGTGTTTAAAACATGCATTTGTTTTGGACTTGGCCATTTCTCAAGTACTTTTTGGTTGATCCGCTTCCTTGATTCCAGTAAAGTAGACAAACGAGAGCTCCATTGGATCTAGACAAAGGAAGCAAATTGGATTCTTGAATCTAGCATTGATGAAAGTTGCGAGCACAAAACCATTCAATATCCAGGGGAGAAGGAGGCCTACCTTGCGGCATTTAATTCACAAACCACCATTGTTGGATTACTGGAAACTTTTCTACTGAACTAATAGTATAATATGTAGAAGAATAGAGTCGCATTTACAGATGGAGCTAAATGGAGTGATCATATGCGTACACGCCTTTGCACAAAGCACTCCACCTAATGGTGAGATGATGATCACAAAGTGGATCTCTTGCAACCACTTGCGTTACTCTTATATGAGATCATTGACATAAGAAACTGATCAAATGATAGGAGCGTAACTCCCTAAAGCAAATGCTTTCTACTGCCTGGCTAAGCGAAGATCCACCTTTAGATGGGGAGTGGTTGAGGATGGTCATGTGTCTTTGCCCGTGTTGCAAAGTAGAAGTTCAATACTCGTAATTTTTGGAGAGCAGGCATGCCAACTCTCAGAGACACGTGGTTATTACTAAATGCAAATTGGTATTAGTAGAATGCAAAATTCTTCTCAAATAACAAACATAACAATATTTACACTCATTTTCTTTTTTTTTTACGCGTTAAAAAAAGGGTAAATTTAATTAACAAAGTGAAAAAATAAATTCTACAACAAGTAGCTATTAGCTAAGGCTCTGATAGAGCTGAAAAAGCATAACTAAAGATATACACTTTGCTCTCCCACCATAGTAGGCGTCAAAACTCCAGCTGAGCCTCTCTAGCTAAACCAAAAGAAAGATCGATGTGATGAAACACCATGCTTGCAAGAGCCAAATCTTCAGAACAATTATTCCTCTGAACACACTCCACAACATGTATTGGAGTCATTCATGCGACCGCGATCACCGAGCAAGGCTGTCTCCCAGCATCAGCAGTAGTCGGCATAGAGGTTAGCATGAACCAGCCATCGTGAAATTGATCTCCATACCAGTCGGGCAACCAAACATCCCCAAAAAAAGTGAAAGTGGGACTCCACAACCACCTTGCAGAGCGGGCATAAGGGGGACACATCTCGCTTCCATTTGACTAGTCAATCGCACGTGGAGAATTTACATACCAAATAGGTGCCACAATACAAAATTCAACCGAGCCGAGAAGATAGAAGGCCAAATCCTCCACAACCGCATCATCCAAATGGGCAATGAATCCCTAGGTGCGCAAGCCTTCGATGAGCCCATAACCTCCTGAGCCAACACGCAGTGATGTTTTGAAAAAAATTCCCAAAGAGTAAATTGGGTCACTTTTGTGTCACGATCATTAATTCACCATCGAAGATCCGTTTAAGGAAGGATAGAACTGCTAGTAGGCTAGTCATCATGAACACAACAAAGAATAAGTCACAAATAAAACCTCTCTAGGAGAGAGGTGAAAACGAGCAGTAAGAGTATCCATAGGCAGCCATGTCTGTGTTCCTGTGTCCCACAGATCTCTCCAAGTCACCAAACCCTGCTGGTAAAGCCCCTTAGATAGTCTAGGACTTGACCTAATAGGAGGCATATTGTTGACGAAAGGCGAATTGTTAATCCATATATTTAAGCTCAATAACTTGCACTGAGCTGTGCCAATGACAAGCAGAAAGACGCTTCTTCCAGGCAGACACAAATGAACTGGTCATAATACTAGAAACTGGAAAGCAGACTTTAAAGGGAATCATAAGTACTCCCTGCCAACTACCAATTTATCCAAGAACACCATAGTGTTGGAGCCCAATAGCGCACAATGACCGCCCATGGTTGAGTCCACGGTTCAGTCAAGATTAATCCATTCGCACCTGAGTCACATTCTTTTGAAAACTGAATAGAAACAATTGTACAATTCCTACAACCAAAGGTTCTCTTTGTGTTAAAAAGACTGAACAGAACAATTGTACAAAATCCTGGAACCAAAAAACATAATGCAATCTTCGTTGTCAATACAGCTGCCTGCCCGGATCTAGTTGAGTGCATGCTTTTGGGATGTCGCAATTTATACGTTTTGTGTGAGCAATCCGTCCTTTTGTCACAGTCCTGGATCCGATGCTCCATTCCTCGCAAATTTCTATCAGGGATGGACGCACGCCATTTCTTGCAGGCATCCAAGACGCTCGCCACTGCTTCATCCACCTTCCAAGACTCGGGTTTCCCATACGTTTGAACCGCTTGGAAGGTGTAGCTTGCGTTTTGGCAACGCAGAACGCAAGTACTTCCGTGCAAGGTATCGTTTAAAGACTCTCTAATTAAGACTAGCGTTTGTTGCTAAGATATACTGCAGAGTATGTGACATTTCTCCCCTTCAGACAAGGATTTGGCATCAAACTTGGTACGTCGGAAGGTTCGTGTGCGGTTGGACGACAGCCTGAACAAGGTGGATTTTGTATGTTTCATCGTTCAAGATTCCAGAACGTTGCGTTACTGATGATTCTCGATTAAGAGTTGTCTAACTTTTGGGTATACGATAAAGTTAAGCAAAGCCGATTCCCTGGTCCCTTCTAATTATGGGTGCTAAGTCTAGAATCATTGGTTGTCACAGAGAAAGGAGAATATTGCCACAGAGGAGGCTTCGTGGAGGATTGATGGCTCGCACAACCCTGTTTGGATGCACTTACAGTTACCCGCTTGGGACCAAGTTGGAGCAGTCACTGATCGTTGGGCAGCATTACAATGTCCAGGAGATTGTAATGAGAAATGTACAACACAAAGCGGGTATTTCCTGAGTAACTAACATTCTATAATCGATCTATAACACTGCTACTACCATTTGATAAAATTAAACGTCAAGATTGGAATTTCTATCAGTATCTTGCTTTTGAATCTTGCTTGTAGCAGAGCTATTTCTTGTTCAATAATGCAAGCTGGCAAAAAATGATGGTTTTTTTGGCTCATGTGTCTTCTGGATCTCAGTAAAACATTTGATAAAGGGCAGCTCAATCGGGTCCTTCAAGCCGTAGATGCTATGGAGAAGCAGGGAGCTTTTGTTCCTTTCAACATCCTCTCTCAGCTTCTGCAGCTATGTATCAAAGAAAAAGATCTTGCAGTTGGAAGACAAGTACATGGCTTGATTGTTGGAAGTGGATATGAGGCAGATGTCTTTTTGGGAAGCTGTCTTGTCCACATGTTTGCTGTGTTTGGAAGCTTGTTGGAAGCAAACCGAGTGTTCTGCAAGTTGCCCAAACCAAATGCCTTTTCATGGTGTGCAATTATACAAGCTCATGCCGATCTTGGACAAAACGAGCAAGCTATTAAATTGTACTACCAAATGCAAAAGTCAAGCTTGGAGCCCGATGGGCATATTTTTGTTGCAGTTCTGAAAGCATGTTCCAGCATCTCAATGCTAGAGCATGGCAAGCATATTCACACTTGCATCCTTGAAAATGGCTTGGAGCTGGGTGTTATCGTCGGCAGCACCCTTGTCAGCATGTATGCCAAATGTGGGAATCTCAATGAGGCATACTTGGTGTTCGACAGATTGCCAATGCGAAATGTAGTTACCTGGAGTGCCCTAATTGCAGGTTACGTTGAGCATGGCCATGCTCAAGCTGCTCTGCAACTTTTCAAACAAATGCAACTTGAGGACATAGAACCAAATGACGTTACGTTCCTGTGCCTTCTAAAAGCCTGCTCCAGCATTGCAGCCTTGGACCATGGGACGTGCATTCACTTTCACATTGTTGAAAAGGGCTTTGAATCACACCTACGTGTTGGCAACACTCTGATTGACATGTACAGCAAATGTGGGAGCCTTGAAGATGCACATAGGGTGTTTAGCAGAATGCCAGAGCAAGACGTGGTCACGTGGAGTGCATTAATTGCAGGTTATGCCCAGCACAGTGATTATGAGTCAGCCTCACAACATTTTGAGGACATGCAACAGAGAGGTGTAAAGCCAAATGGGGTGACATATCTTTGTCTACTTTCAGCTTGCAGTCATGCAGGCCTGATAAACCAAGGCTGTCTCCATTTTAAGCTTATGAGAGAGACTCCTGGCATTGAGCCAACCAAGGAACATTATAACTGTATAGTTGACCTTCTTGGTAAGGCTGGCTTTTTGAATGAGGCCGAAGAATTAATTCAAACTCTTCCCTTTGGAGTTGGTATTGAGGGATGGATGTCTTTGCTTGATTCTTGCAGAATGCATGGGAATGTGGATTTAGGAAGACAATGTTTTGATCGTATTGCTACAATGGAAAACCAAACTGCTCTTGGGTATGTTCTGATGTCAAACATCTATGCCCATGCTGAAATGTGGGAAGATGTAGCAAAAATAGGAGAGCTCAGAAGATGTGCAAATGTGTGGAAGAAGCCAGCAAAGGCCTTCATAGAGATTGACAACCAAGTGCATGATTTTATTGTAGGAGATGTCAGTCATCCACGAAGCACTGATATTTATGCAAAGCTGAAGACATTTAGCACACAAATAAGGGAGGAAGGATACACTCCACGCTTGGACTTAAATGTGCAGTCACTATCAGATGAAGACAAAGAGGATGCCTTCTGTGGGCATTGTGAGAAATTGGCGATAGCTTTTGGGCTAATTTGTACTCCCCAAGGAACAACGATAAGGGTAGCAAAAAATCTTAGAGTGTGTCCAAATTGTCATGAATTTGTCAAGATAATTTCAAAAATTGAAGTGCGACAGATTATAATAACAGATGCATACTGCATTCACCATTTCAAGGATGGGGCATGCTGTTGTAGAGATTAATGTTTGAGGTAACCAAGAAGGATGGGAACAGAAAACTTGGTGAACATATCAAGGAATGTGCAGATGCTAGGGTATGGAGGTAGCATCATTAGGCTCTGAAAACTTGACTGCATTCACAATGTCAAGGATGGGGCATGATGTTGTGGAGGTAATGTCAAGGTAACCAGTACGTATGGGAATAGAAAATCTTGCTGAACATATAGAGGAGTTGTGCAGATGCTAAGGTATGGGGGAAGTGTCTTGATGCAAGCATTGGGCTCTGGAAATTCGACTGCAGTCACCACGTGCTCTCGTGGCGATTAATGTCAAGCTAACTCGGAAGGATGGGAATAGAAAACCTGCGAAGCATGTCAAGGAATTGTGAAGATGCTGGGGTATGGAGGCAATGCATATTACACAGTGTGATGGAGAAAATGGATGCAATGAAATTTGAAATTTGCAGAGGTGAGCTTGTTGCTAATATCTTCGAGGTTGGCTTCATTTTCTTTTCTTTTTGTTTCATCGACAACCCAAGCCGTGTGACTCCAAGCAGCAAGGACAGGTGGCAGAGAGCCACACAAGCAGCCCAACCAATGACATCCATTTTGAGTTGTTCTTGGAGTCGGTTCCCAGAACCTACTAGTTGAGTAGAGCATTGAATTTATGTAAGTGTGAATCAAGTAGGACAGGTTCGGCAAGTGTATACTACTGAGCAGTGTAGAGTCCTAGACCTAGTTGAGCTGCATTGCTCCAGCAATAGAGTAGTGCCTTGAGCCGAGGCGAGAGTTCGTGGGGACTGTGCAGTAACACCTTGTTGCATGAGCACCCTTGTTGGTGCGGCTGGTTGTAATGAGCCCCTAGCCCCTTCCTTTGATGATACAAGTACTTGATTCCCTTTGCAACACTTATATTAACTCACAGATGCTTAATCACCTGTCTTCATATGATCCTGTCCACACCTGCATAACTTTGTGATAGTACGACGTGCGTTCTCTGCATCCAAGCACCGAGTAGCCAGGCATGCTCCGAGTGCAAGAGAGGGCATCTTCCATACCAAGCACTCCGAGTTCTAGAGAGAACTCCAAGGTGGAAGGAGAGAGAAAGATGGGGAAACATGAAGAAGGATGTTTTCTCCCTCATGAAGCCAACTGGTTCTCTTGGGGATCTTGTGGCTGGCCGTAATTGAGAAGGAGAGCCCTCTTTCTTGTGTCGATGTATCATTGTAATCAGAGCCGATGAGAAAGCATTTGAGTTAGTTGTATAGGTTTATTCGAAGTGAAGACTTGCTAAGAAGAGCCAGGGAAGTTTTGCAATCTGCAAATTCCACCTTGTGGCTGAAGGGTTCCAGGATTTGCTTATCATCATGTCTGTAAGCAACGTAAAAAGAAGGGAATTAAATATAAGGCTCGACTCCGATAGATCAATGGAATGGAGCTGGGGTGCAATGCTTACTTTTTGTAGGTTCTAGGTTCTTCTATAAGTTTGTGTAGGCAGACTTGCATCTTATACAGTTTTAAGACCTCCAAGCTAAATTTGACGGTTTTCAAAGCGCAAAAAACAACTACATAATTTGAACGCTTTCTATGAAGGATTGGGAGAAAGCTCCAAAAGATTTCCTTGATTTTGGCTTAATAAGCTGTAGGAAACATAGAGGGAGGGTGAATCAATCGATTCAATGATCTATTGCTACGCATTCTCTGTTGCGATGGAGCCTAGAAACAATCCCTCAATCACTATTGCAACTTGAGACAAGGATCATCGGAGAAAGCCCGTCAAAGTGACCTATGCATAGAGAGCAGAGGAGTTTGATGGTTTAGATTGGTGAAGAGCTAGCAACATGATCTTGATGCCTGTAGACCTACACAAGACAAAGGTACATCATCCAAGGGTCCAAGACCTTGGAAAAGCCTCGTCATCTAGGCTTTTTTACCCCTCTCTAAGGCCTCTCCACGATCAAATCCTCTTCTTTTTTTTAAACCCTTTGCTCTCTCTTTTCCAAGGATTCATGCTCTTTCTTTAGTCTCACCATTTTCAAGGGATCAAGAAGATTTGAATTATCGGATAAAAGTGAGGAGCGAGGTCGAAAGAAAAAGCTGTGAAGCAAAAAGTGTGTCGATTACAAAGGCAAATCCAACGCCTCAAACGAACACTAGGGAAGTGGGTATTGTACTTTTCTCTCTGTTACAAAGCTCTTTGCTTTATAATTTTTGGAAAAAGCCTCACATACAACTCCAGAAAGAGATGAAATGATTAGGGAGAGCAAGGAAAGGGCTAGAAAAGGAAAAGCTATTGTAAAAGAGAAAACACATCAGGAAGCACACAATGAAATTCAAGAGGATAGTATGGAATGGAGGATGTTGATTACGATGATTACAGAATTTCGTATTTGAAATTCAATAAACTAAAAATCTGAACACAAAACATAGACATGCAGTTAGGGACTATTAATGATACTTTAAAAGTTCTAATTGAAGCCATATCCAAGCTATCCGATCCTCAATCGGCAACTCCTATGGCATAATAACCGATTCCTCCTAGTCAAGTTGAGATCTCAACTTAAAGTAACCTCTAACATTCTTAAGGACTTGAAACCACCAATATCAATGGGGAGGAGAAAGAATGCAATACGAATACGCTAAATACATTCTTGCAAAAATGGCAAGACTTCCATCGACTCAAGAATATCTCTCCTGAAAGTCAAGTCATGGAAATAAGGCTTATACATGGTGGATAATCCTCAGGGAAAATGATAGGATCCCTAGGTATTGGGCCAAATTCGAACAAGCTTTCTTAAATGAGTTTTTACCTGAAAATGAGCTAGAAAGAGCTTGGGAAGCTTGGGACAATTGTAGCATAGGTAAGAACACTTTAGTCCAGGACATAGTGAACTATAGGGAGACAGTCCTTAAGTTAAAGAATATAGATAAGTTCCAGAAGATAAGGGGTTTTGTGAGAGGTCTGAAAGACACCTACAAGATTGAGGTTAGTAGAAAGTCTCCCAAGACCTTTGAAGAAGCAATTAAATATGCCCAAATATATGATGATACTATGGGAAAATCCAAAGCTAGAACTTCGGAACAAACTAGTTGTTCCTAAGTCCTCAACCTGAAAAGGAAGGGGCACCTCAAGAAGAAGGTTTCTCAGGCACCGCCCAAGAAACCTAAAGAAAGAGTATTATGAAAAGACCAAGCAAGAAAATCTTTGCTTCAAATGTTTGGGCAAAGGTCATGCTGCTTAGAACTGCCCTCCTAGAAATAAAGAGGCTGGAGCTAAAGCCCCCAATAAACCCACAAAAACAAGTATGTCAAGTGTAGATGTTGCCGCTTAATGGTACTAAAAAGTACACTGAGGTAGAGGTTTATCATGAGGACAATACCCACATGTGTTGTCTATCATCTCGGCAATGTGACAGCCCACCTTTGGTCCTCATGATTTAATGAGGACGCATGGAAAAATCAAGGGGCCAAAAGTAAGAGTTATGATCGATGATAGTGCAACATATACTTTCTTATACTATTTGTTAGTTAAGAAATTTAAGTTACTAGGGAGTCCAAGTGCCCATGAATATGTGGTCTCTTTAGCAAAGGGCAATGATAAAAAGGTTTGGGACACCATGATTCATGGTGTAGAGGTGGATATCCAAGGTTATTAGGATGCCTTGGATTTCCAAATTATGCATCTCGATTGAACAGATGTTGTTCTTGGTCGAGAATGGGTTGTATAGTCTTGGGGCATAGCTTGCAGCGGAGTTATTTAAATAACTCCATTATATTTGAAGAAGATGGTAGAGTCTTCCTGATTCAGTGAGAACATGATGTACCTAACTCTCCCCTTCTTTGTTCTATGGAATTGGAACAACTTCTACAACAATAACAATGCGAGATATATCTTTGTGAACTTACTTTTATTGGTGATTTTATTTTTGCTACATCTGAAAAAAATAAACTTTCTCTTGATGTGGTTAAAAAGTGCAAATCCTCTTTTAATGATTTAACTGTTGAATTTAAAGATGTTTTTCCATGTGATTTGCCTCATGGTTTACCTCTCGAGTGAGATGTAGATCATAAAATAGACATAATTCCTAGATCTACCCATGTTTATAAACGACCCTATAGACTCAATCAAACAAAAGAACCTGAGGTCGAAAGACAATTGATTGAATACCTTAGGAAGGGCCAAATTCAACATAGTAACTCACCTTGGTCATCACTAGTTTTACTGGTAAAGAAAAAAGGTGGTACTATGTGTTTATGCATAGATTACCGAACATTAAATAAAATCGTAATTAAAAATTAAGTATTTTATGCCTCGCATTGATGAGCCCTTTGATCAATTACAAGGCACAAATTATTTTACTAAAATGGACTTAAGATCAAGATATCACCAAGTGCGAATTAGAGAAGAGGATGTCCTAAGATATTATTTTGTACTAGGTACAGGCATTATCAATTCAAAGTTATGCCATTTGATTTAACTAATGCTCCAGCAACTTTTATGGCACTTATGAAGAGTGTCTTAAGGCCATATTTAGAAAAAATTATTGTAGTATTCCTAGATGATATCCTCATCTATAGTAAAACAAGGAAAAAGCATTTGGAAGACTTGAGGAATGAAAGTGTTCCAATTGCTTAGAGATATGGATCCTGGAAAGGTAAAGGCCATATTGGAATGGCCACCATGGATGTCTTTATCGAAGCTATACTTTTATATTAATATAAAAAATTGGTAAAAGTATCGAGCTACTCTTTTAAGTCTCACGATATTGATAAAGCATAGCATGATTTTATTTTTATTTTTTGAATTTCTAAGTAAAATATGTAAATCCTCCGTGAAATTTTTAGTTTTTTTCATAAAAGTTTCAAATCTTTGCGAATATTTCAATTTTTTATTTTTTAAAGTGCATATAAACTTTCAATGCCAATATAAAACTTTCACTTCTTAGCGAAACTAGCATGAAAAAATCATCCATGATGGCCACATCCTACAAACCTATAAGAATTGCAAACATTCTTAGGTTTGTTTGGGTTTTATTGGAGATCATTCAAGACTATGCTAAGATTAATTTCTGATGACGGACCAACATACGGAGAAGGGAAGTATCTTCATATGGGATGAAACTCAAAAGAATAGCTTTGAGAAGTTAAAAGTAGCTATAGCATCTACTCCTATCTTAAAGGTAGTAGATCCCAATGAACCATTCATGATTGAAACAAACGCTAGCGATTTTGCAATTGGAGCGATACTTTTATAAAAGGGTCGACCAATGGCTTTTGAAAGCAAAAAGTTAGACTGTGCCTTACAAAATTACTTGGCAAAAATGGTGCCACTCTTTGTATGGTGCCAAATTTGAGATTAGTTTTTATTAAGAAAGCATTAAATGGATTTGCAATCAGCCAGAGCTTAAGAAAGAAAAGCTAGATGAGATGAATTAATGCAAGAGTTTGATATCTAATTGACATATCGAAAGGGGAAGTTCAATGTGGTAGCAGACCCTAAACTGAATGCGAATTCTTAATAAATTGAGTTTTACTCAATTCCTGAATGATTTCCTAGAGTCCTGAAAAGGAAAATGTGAGTTTGATCCTCACTTTTATAAAATATAGAAAGCAATTATGAGTAGGGATCCAATTAATCGAGAATCTTTCACTGAGGAGTCACATGGAAATAGTGACACACCATAGGTTGATGATAAAGGACTCAAATGGAAAAGTACACTATTGAGGATGGCTACCTGCTCTACAAGGGTAGAGTGACACACCACAGATTCAATTAATTGAGAAGCTTTCACTGAGGAGTCACATCGAAATAGTGACACACCACAGGTTGATGATAAAGGACTCAAATGGAAAAGTACACTATTGAGGATGGCTACCTCCTTCACAAAGGTAGAGTATGTGTCCCTGATAATAATTACATTAGAAGCCAAATTCTTTTCGAGTGTCATGACAGTCCTAGTGCTAGATACACAGAAATTTAGAAGACATATGCATTTCTAAAGAGGTAATTCTTTTGGCTTGGAATAGATAAGGACGTCATTAAGGTTATGTATTGAAGTGCTGGGTCGATAAGGTTGAACGTCTTAAGGTAAGAGGTCTCCTACACCCATTAGAGATTCCATCTAGCAAATGGGAAAGTATCTCCCCATGGATTTTATTATTCTGGTATTGTTAGTGACCAGGATAGCAAATTTAAAAACCATTTTTGGCGGGCTATGTTTATGAGGTTGGAAACTTCTTTGAATATAAGCATCGCGGATCATCCACAGAGGGATGGTCAAACTAAAAGGGTTAATCAAGTCATTGAGGATATGCTTCGAGCATATGTAAGTAAATGGCAAACTCATTGGGAATAGTATTTGCCCATATTAGAATTTGCATATAACAATGCCAAATGTTTAGCTACAAGTTTTAGCCCATTCATAATGATGTATGGATTTTAACCTTGAGCCCCAGTTGCACTGGGACTAGAAAAAGAGAAGGTTCAATTGGCCAAAGACTTTCTCAAGAACATGAATCAAGTGCTTAAGCTAGCTAAAGATAGCATCAAAAGGGCTCAAGATAGAGCCAGAGTTATGCAAACCCCCACGTAGAAGGTTGGAGTTTGAAGAAAATGAGAGTCTATCACAGAGTACGTGAATCTTTAGAATCCCTAAAGACGGATAAATATCCAAAGTTGTCTCCTAGGTATTGTGGACCATTCATAATTGGAGAACTTACTTACAAATTAGCCTTACCCGGGGGATGCTGAGTGCATCCAATTCTTCATGTAAGTAGGATAAAAAGAAAGTTAGGAGATGATGATAATCTCATTGGAAATGAAGTCTATTTGAACGCATTGAACCTACTACTTTACCACATGAATCGGAAAAAAATTAGACTGATAAGAAAAAAGAACACGACATACAAAATGGCAAGAATGTCTGGTTAAGTGGAAAGATAAACTTGAAGAGAGTTCAACATGGGAAAGGGTAAGCAATCTCAAGAGGAGGTTTTCCAATTTTGTTTTTAAGGACGTAAACATGTTTAAGGGGAAGGAAATGTTACATCAGCCATAATCATGAAAGCTCTACGACTTGGATATGGCACGGTGAAAATCAAGAGGGCTCAACAATGCTTGCATATTATAGGGCCTAGAGTGCTTGGTTCTAGGGTCGAACCAAGGCCTAAGCATTTATGAAGGGTGCAAAGGATAGCCGAAGAGAGGGCTTAATGAAGAGGTCCCTTATGGGACACATGGCACCACAAGATGAGGCCACTTGGCCAGCATGGGGCTAGGGGGAGTGTTATAGAGAGAAACCCAAGGTGGAAGGAGAGAGAAAGATGGAGAAACCGAAAGAAGGATGTTGTTCCTTTGGGGATCTCGTGGCTGGATGGAATTGAGATCTCATGGGATCTCGTGGCTTGGGTGGAACTGGTTCTCTCTGGGATCTCATGGTGGCTAGGTGGAATTGAACAAGATAGCCCTCTTTCTTCTGTTGATGTAGCAGGGATGCATCAATTTTATGAGCAAAAACCTATGAGTAGGTTTATACGAGTGTGTTTTTCAAGAGATTTAAACAATTGTATTTCTTTAGGAAACATGGTTTCTACCATTTATTTTCACTAGAACTAGATCCCTTTTATTATAAAAATATATAGAATAGTCAGTTTTACATAACATTAATTTTTTGATACATGGACATCCTTTGTACCCTTGTTATTACCTAAAAAAAGTGTTGAAAAATAATTCATTTAAGAAAACATCCCTCATAATCACTCTCAATGTAATAATATTATACATATATAATTACTTATTAAACATATTTATATCGATATGACAAGAGCTTTCTAGTCTTTTAATAGCATAAATAACAAGATATTTATGGATATGTTTCTAAAGAAGTTTAAATTAATATAATTAATTATTAACTTGGACTCTTATATCACTCTCATAAAATACATGTAATATTTAATACTATATATGAAACATTTTTCAAAATATAACCCCATAGATGTGCTCAAATGGGGCTTTTCAATCAATTTGAGTGGTTGAATGACTATATATGGACATTGGATGTGAAAGTTATGCCACTTTTAAAACTGTTCTCCATGGTAGTTTCACCTGCGAAACTACCTCGAAAGACCTACTTCAAAGGGGTTTCACTCGTAAAACTACCTTGATGGCTTGCTTCAATGAGGTTTCTTTATAGAAACCCTTTCATGAAGCTAGTTTGAGAGAGGGTTTTTAATGTCACCCCCTATTAAGTAAAAGTTGTAAGAAGGATCATAAGGGAATTTTCATAGAGAAGTCTACTCTACATGTGGGTTTCTTTAAAATCCATCCCATTATGTTACTCACCATTCCCAAAGATTCCTGTAAATATTTGTGTATAAAACAGGCATTGCCATAATACTTTGCATATTTCTAAGTGAAACTATGTTTTGTTCCGATCTATTTTTGCCATATTTTTACATAGTTGGAAGCTCTTTTTTTTCCCTCGCTCGGACGCTTGGAAGATTTTGCTCGAAAAATGCTCATCCCTATGTAGCAAAGCATAAGCCATATGTTAGTCATAAGATAACCTATAAGAGTATCCATAAGCCTATCATGAAGCTCAACCAAAAAGTAATACGATTAGCCTTAACTAAGCAAAAGAAACCGTCATAAAGGCACCTTAAAAATCAACATTAATAACATGCACTGTAGTATGCTAAGAATCATTAAGGTAAGCCAAAACCCAAGAAATATGATGATCAGACTTTCTACAAACTTTAGAGCCTTTTGTCTACCCTCCAAAAACATGAATCGAGCGTAGAAGAGAAGGTAAGTGGTTCATATTTGTCTCATAACCTTTGACGCATTGCCAACACTCTTTTGACCTACATGTGCGGTACGCAACAACTTCAAAACAAAATTTAATCATAAATCTCTCCAAAAAACTCCTCAACAAAAAAAAACAATCTATTATAAATTTCTCTTTCAACCTCAAAACCACGCAAACCTCCCTACCTATTGCATACGCAACAACTTCAAAACAAAATTTAATCATAAATCTCTCCAAAAAACTCTTCTCATGACACTTTATTACAAATTTCTCTCTCAATCTCAAAACCACTCAAACCTCCCTACCTATTGCGTATGCAACAACTTCAAAACAAAATTTAATAATAAATCTTTCCAAAAAACTCTTCTCACGACACTTTATTAATATAAAAAATCCATTTATAAGGTTTACTCCATAATATAATAAATTTCTATTAACTAATATTAAAATGTAATTTTGCTAAAAATATATATTATTAATCTATAAATATTATATAAATAAATATATAAGTACAAATCAAGAAAATTCTTGAGTTGTGCAACAAGCTGGATATATTCCCCCAATTGTATATCTAATTGTTTCACAAATAAGGAAAATTCTTGATTTATGCAACAGGTTGGATATATCTCCCAACCTATTGCTCAAGCAACAGGTTGGGGGATATATCCAACCTGTTGCACAAATTAAAAAAAATCATTAAATTTTGGTTGTATTTTAGGGTTAGGGTTTAGGGTTTAGGGTTTAGGAATTAAGATTTAGGATTTAGGGTTTAGGATTTAGAGTTTAGGTTTTAAGGTTTAGGATTTATTGTTTAGGAGTTTAGGAATTAGGGTTTAGAGTTTAGGAATTAAATGTTTAAAGTTTAGGATTTACGGTGGTTAAGATGTTTTGGTATTAATTGTTTAAAGTTTAGGATGTAGGGTTTAGGTTTAATGCCTTCTCTGCTAGTTTTGATATAGAAGTTATTAAGCAATAAATATGAATGTGTGTCATTTCCAATGTTGTGGTGAGAGAAGATGTGTAGTGATAATCACCAACGTTGTAAATCCTGAAGTACATTTAAAATATCCACATGGAGACTTTGAAACATTGGGAGATATCTTACAATGTGACATATTTGATATGCAAGCACACAGAACACTCTAGGATTAAGATGAAATTGTTCCAAAGACATACTTTCAAGATATCAAGAAAATTTATTTTGAGGGGAAAAAAGTAGAGATGTTATCTTGCTCCGGAGAAGTTTTAGCAATTGGCAACTATAAGGGCTATGCTCAGAGTTTTCTCTGTATAGTGGAGATAATTAAGTTGACTAGTGCAGGTATCATTCAAAATGCAATGGATAGTACTTCACATTTAGATGTCCATAATACTACGTCTCAACTACAAGTTCATAGTACTTGTAAATGGGGGTTAGCTTTCTTGAAATCAACTTTGCCCAAGACAGTTTCCTTCAATGTCATGGAAGACACAACAGAATATTATCAGAAGAAAAGGACTATAACACAAATGGGATCCAAATTGATAAGAAGCTATAGTAGTAATCAAGAATATCATAGTGACATGCTCACAAGTATTCAGGACATTACAGTAATAGATGTTGATGTAGAAAAGGTTACTTGTGTTGCAAGTGACTCAAATATACTCACTGGTATAGAAGACTTGTCTTTTGTTGCAAGTGACTCGAACAGGCTCACTGGTATAGAATACTTGTCATGTGTTGCAAGTGACTCGAACAAGCTCACTGGTATATGTTGCAAGTGACTCGAACAGGCTCTCTAGTATAAAAGACTTGTCTTGTGTTGCAAGTGACTCAAACATGCTTACTGATATAGAAGACTTGTCTTGTGTTGAGAATAATAAGATGGGACCACAAAGAAAAATACACGCAAAGATCGATGGGATAAGTGATGCAATAATAGGAATTGATGATATTAGTGACAATGATCATGATGTTACCACTCGAACACAAGGCAAAAGGGGCAAAGAATCTGAGACTTGTCATGTTGTTCGTAATATTATTGCTAGCATGCCAGAGAATATAGATGGGAGAATCTTGAGTTGCGAAGGAGAAACAGTTCAACCACAAAATTCAAGAGGCATTAGCAACAAATTGACATCAATGAACATGTCTACCAGATTGCCATTTCCAAGATATTATAAGGTATCAAATAATTCTCAAGCCCACACAGCATTTGATTATAAAGATGAAGATTCAAGGGAAATGGATTCGAGGTTTGATGGTCGTACAACTAGAAAACGCAAGACACTATTTACAAAAAGAAAGTATGTGAGTGTGAAGAGGCGAAGAATCATGGCATCAATTCCAAAACCAAAGAGACATGTAATGCTATCTGAGGAGAATATGGAAAGGATGCTTATGCGAGTTTGTTGCAAGAGACTTTGCATTAGAAAAGTTAGGAAAGATGATTGTGCAGCCATACACCTTGGTATTTAGAGTAAGACAACACCTAATAGACATAACTATCTTCTTCAAGAGTTTTCATGCTTTCTTCATCAAGGCACTAATCAAGATTTAAGCACAAGACACTGTAAACCTAGATTGAAACCCATGGTTAATGGGAGACCCATTTGCAATCGAGGATATCAATGGTTAACTGGACTATCACATGGCACATACTGGACCATCTGGGCAGAGGTGAAAGAAAAAGTGGTTCATACAATTCATGGAAATACCTACAAGCTTACATGCCATGGAAGCACTATAAATGCAACCGCAACAGTAAAGCAAGTTCTCGAAGACCATGCATTACCGTAGCCTCATCTTCAACAAACAATGCAAGATGGACATGTCGAATGCCAACAACATCTTCCTTTGGGAATGACAAAGAAGGTCGTCCTAGAAACTGTCAATAAAACTTTACAAGACAGAGATGAGAGCATGATTTCACGATCAACCTTGTACAAAATTTGGCGTAGAGATTTTTGCCATGTCAAGACACCATCAAAGCAAAGGATGTCAAAATGTAAGACATGTGATGAATTAAAAAATGCCATTGAACATAGTAAATGTGAGCAGCAGCGAGGAAGATATATTAAATGGCGATCAATCCATTTACGTCATGTGCAGGATGCTCGAAAGTTGTATGCTTCTTGGAGAGAGGAAGCTATTTCACATGTCGATAAGTCCATGTGCATCACCATTGATGGCATGGACCAGAATACAACCACTTTGCCACGATATAGACGTATCATCCCACTAGCATTAGAGGGCAAACATGGACTAAAAACACACTTGTGTGGAGTATTAGTACATGGATACCAAATCTTTTGTGATGTATGGATTGATAGTTTGCATCACCATGATAGTAACTAGGTTGTTACATCAATCATGAAAGCAATAATTGACCAAGTGTTCCTGCGCCCTTCTTTGCTCCTCTAATCTCTTGGACCGATGGTATTCGGATGGTTCCTCCAATGGCTAGAGGTTCTCTGCTATCCAAAAGCTACTTTACCTACCAGAGATGCTCACGGATGTTAACCTAACACATTGCGAATACAAGCTGATAATTGTTGGAGAGAGAACAAGAATAAATATATATTTGCTTTATGCTCTATGTTGGTTGGTTTGAAAATATTTGAAGAAGTGGAAGTTGGCTTTCTTCTTGTCGGCCATATATATGAAGACAGAGATCAAATCTTCAGTGTTATCTCTGGTGAGTTGAAGGCAATGGATATTTTGACAATGGAGGATATGCTATTTCGAATTGGGAAAAAAATAAGAGGTTCTCACAAGGAAGAATCAGAAGTGGCTATCTTAGAGAGGATGGTAGATTAGAGAGCATTCATAGAGCCACATTTACAAACAGGAGATGATGCCCTAATAGGACACGAGGGAAAGAAAGAGAGACGAAGAGGGAAAGTAAAGAGGGGAAAAGAGACATATGCTCATGCTTATGCATGATGCATGAGCATATGTCTCCTTCTCTCATGCTCATGCATAAGCATAAGCATGAGCATAAGAGAAGGAGACATATGCTGCATAAGCATAAGCATGAGCATAAGAGAAGGAGACATATGCTCATGCTTATGCTTATGCATGAGCATAAGAGCATGAGCATAAAAGAGGGAAAAGAGGGGGAGAAATATGAGAAGAGAGAAGAAGAGAGAAAGATGAGAAGAGAGAAGAAAGCATGAGCATATGTGTCCTTCTCTTATACTCATGCTTATGCTTATGCAGAAGCATAAGCATAAGCATAAGAGAAGGAGACATATGCTCATGCTTATGCTTATGCATGAGCATAAGAGCATGAGCATGAAAGAGAGAAAAGAGAGAGGGAAAGAGGAGAAGAGAGAAGAAGGGAAAAAGAGAAGCATGAGCATATGTCTCCTTCTCTTATGCTTATGCTTATGCTTATGCAAGAGAAGGAGACATATGTTCATGCTTATGCTTATGCATGAGCATAAGAGAAGGGGGGAAGAGAGAAGAAGAGGGAAAGGAAAGAGGGAAAAAGAGAGGGAAAGAGATTGAAAGATTGAAGGAGAAGAAGGAAAGGAGGGAAAGAAGAGGAGAGAAGAGGGAAAGAAGAGGGAAGAGAGGGGAAGAGAGGGTTCCTATGCCCATCACTGCAGCTAGTGCTTAAGGCGCTAGCTACAAGCCAATGTAAATAACAAAAATAACAAATGGAAAAAAGAGAAAGCACTTACTAGAATAGTACGTCCCACTCGGTGTTTTGTGGACTGGCCCTACAAAAGAGAGGAAACATACCATTTTTCAAATAAGATGTTAGAGGAAGGAGGAGATTACAAAAGCAACTTCCAAAAAGATTGGATAAAGGAGACAAGGAGAAAGAGAAGGAAGAGAAATACAAAAAAGACTAGAAGAGGTGAGTCTTCTTTCTTTCTTGAAATCTCGTTGTTTGTTTCTCCTTTGAAATGAAGCATGAAAACTAGTACACAGGTTTAGCAATACAAGGAGAAGCACTCACAAAATGAAATCTCACAAAAAACCTACCTACATTGTTCAAACAAACTCACCTCTTGAAAAACTTTCTTTCAAGAAACCAAAGAGGGAGAAGGGTGGAGAGGGAGCACAAGAGCTAGGAGAGGGGTGAGTAGTGGTGAGGAGTGGAGAATAGAGTAGGAGGTCATCGGAAATAGGTGGGAGGAGAGATTGCCTTGCTTACAATAGAGATTAGAGAGTGCTAAAGAAAACACTGTGCATCGCATCGAGTTTCAGTTTTAACCCATAGCATCGCTATATAGAGACGCTTTTAATTAAAAACATTGCTATATAGCAATGCTTTTAACCCACAGCATCGCTATATAGCGACGCTTTTAATTAAAAACATCGCTATATAGCGACGGAACAGAGCAAATCGTCGCTATATAGCGATGCTTTAACACTTTATGTTTAAAGTTAAAAAAGAAGCTCATAGATACTATTTTATAACTATTAATATATTTCCTTGCAACTTATGTTGTGATTTAATAAGTGTAGATGGAAGGGACGAGTAGAAGCTCGTCCAATGATGCACCAATGCCTGGGAGCACAAAGTGGCTTACGGAGAGGTTATACTGTCATTG
Organism: Dipteris shenzhenensis; assembly: GCF_047967505.1. Lineage (NCBI taxonomy): Eukaryota > Viridiplantae > Streptophyta > Polypodiopsida > Gleicheniales > Dipteridaceae > Dipteris > Dipteris shenzhenensis. Next base: position 16,348,652 of record NC_141613.1, read on the forward strand.
CACTCATTGCAAGTGAGAAGTACGACATCAACATCGTATTATCATGCACCACTTGCAGATGCATGGAAAGAAGCCTGAACCAGTACCCACCATTGGTGTTGCACGTGTTGATGGATTATCGGTAAGTCAAAGCTATTTAAGTTTGTGGTTAATATTGGATACCAGAAAATACAAGATCTTATATTTACACGAATTCTTAAAACAGGATGAGGAGACTGACGAGGGTATGCATATACCTTCACACTTTAAGCAAGACTATAGTCTCCAAGATGATGACGAGGGTATGGTTGACATGATGGATTCTATTTTTAGGGGCACTACATCCCATGTACACGTGATGTCAGAGTCTGAGGTCAAAAAGCGAGAGTTGCAATCAACACAATTGTACGAGGGTGCTAGGATGTCTAAACTAAATGCTTGTCTCTCAATCTTGAATCTACAAGTAAAGTATGGGTGGTCGGATACAAGTGTCTCGACCTTAATGAGGTTAGCTCTTGCATTAATTTGACTCATTATTTGGATATTGTTTGTTTTGAGAATCATCATGTATGGATTAGTGTACCGAATCATCATTGTTCGAAGCCTATGTATGTTTGAATTGTGATAGGTTGCTCTAGAAGATGTTGCCTGCACCAAATACCATGCCCGCATCAAGAGATGAAGCAAAAAAGATGCTAACAATGGTGGGTATGGATTATGATACCATCCATGCTTGCCGTAATGATTGTATTCTCTTTCGTTGTGAGCATGGAGACTTGGCTAGCTGTCCAAAGTGTGGGGAACAATGATATAGAGATGACTTGTAAGGTGAGCGGATACCGGTGAAGGTCTTGAGACACTTTCCCATCATTGCAAGAATACAGCACATGTTCCGATGCAAATCCATAGCGGAGTTGATGATATGGCATGCATCTCATCGGTCCACTAATGACACATTGAGGATTCTTGCAGATTGTGCAGCTTGGAAGCACATAGACAATCAGTGGCCGGACTTTGTGAGGGAGCCACGCAACTTACATCTTGGGCTCGCCATGGACGGCGTGAATCCTTTTGGATTATGCTCGACATCTTGGTTGACATGGCCCATAGTCGTGGTGAATTACAATATCCCACCATGGCTAACAACAAAAGAGGGACACCTCATGCTTACACTACTTATACCAGGGAAGTACAAGGCAAAAAATATGGACATGTACATGGCACCTTTGATAAAGGAGTTACATATATTATGGAGAGGAGTGCGGGTTTTTGATATTTCCAGAGCTCCTAGACATACCAATGATATTTTGGTCAGGGGTGTCTTGATGTGGACCATGCATGACTATCCAGGATATGGAGAGTGCGTATGTACATGGTTGTGTCTCTACAAGTATAATATAGGATTATGCTTTTATGACTCTCTTTTGCATGCATGTCTTATACTAACACATTCATGCACGTGTGCAGGACTTGTTACAAGTGGGTACCATGCTTGTCATGTTTGTGGACTGGGTTTGAAATTGCTTGCATGATACTCCAAATATATGAGGAAAAATGTTTATGAAGGTTATGCTCGATACCTTCCACTCGACCATCTCACACGTGGAGGTCAACTTGATCCACCACCATCGTATTTGAAGGCAAGTGACTGGATTCAAGCTTGGAGGGCGAATGGAGAGGAACGTCCTCCTCGTATGAAGAGGCTATCGATCTTTCACGAGCTTCCTTATTGGGGTCAGTTACAAATCAATCATCTCTTGGATCCCATGCATATCTTCAAGAATGTGGGGGCTACTATTTGGGCACACTTGGTTCGTTCCAAAGACTCGAGAAGAGTGCGAGAAGACTTGCATGCTATGAATAGGATGTCTCGTTTGTGGCCCCAAGTGCATGCTTCGGGAAAAGTTATCCTCCCGAAAGCAACATGGATCCTCTCTACGAGGTAGGAGGCAGCGATCAAGGCAGACATTGCCTCTTTTCAAACACCAACAGGGTACATGCGTTGCTTGAAAGGAGCATTTTCAAAGGACAATAAGCTTAGTGGGCTCAAGTCCCATGATTGGCACAAGGTCTTACAGGTATTCTAAGCTATAGAATTAGTGTATCGATAATCATGATGTGTTAGCGTAATTATGATTATGTTATATTGTTGACATGACTTCTTTGTTGCTTTGATAGTTCATCCTCCGAATTACAATAAAAGGGTGCTTACAAGAAGATGTTAGAATTGCTATATTCAAGATCTGTGATATTGTGAGGTATGCTTACTATCAAATCGCATTGATTGCATTTTTCTCAATTTAAGCTGATTAATCCGTAGACTGATTATGAAAATATCTTACATGGACATGTGAAAGAGGTGGATATCTCAAAAAGAGATCTCCATATCGAGCATCGAGAAGGCTAGGGTGGAATCCATCGAAGCCGTATGCTTGCTTGAGAAGCATTTCCCTCGAGCATTATGACAACTCAAGTCCACTTGCTTGTACACATAGTTAATGAGGTGGCTATTGCAGGTACCGTTCATAGTCGATGGATGTTTTTTCTCGAGCGGTTTATAAAAAATTTGAAGGGATTTGTAATACCAAGAGCAAGACCAGAAGCAAGCATGGCAGAGGGATGGGTTGTGCAAGAGTCATTAGTATATATCACAGAGTTTCTTGCATCCACGGATCCCGATATGCCGCAAGCTTGGCATAACAAGGATGATGATTGCATCATTGGCGAGGTTCCCCAAGGAAAAGGGATTGAAAGAAAGATGAGTGAAGAGAAAATGGAGAAATCCAATAAGTTTTGTATCCTCAATAGCCCTGAGATGCAAAAGTGGATTGAGAGATATGAAGTGGCCAAAGCAGAAAGAATAAATGCAAGGACGAGATTCAGAGTAATGTACAGGCGATCACAACCATATCCACGGGATCTAGCTCTTCTCCCCACTCACATGTCACTTGATTGGCTACAACTGGCTCTATGTAAAGTCGAATGCGATGGAGAGACAATAAATGAGCACGAGGGAGAGTTATCATCTGGATGTATGGTGCATGTAAGTTTCTTACCTCTTGACATAATTAAGTAATTATTTGTGGCAATATACGCTATAAAATAGATGCATCTTCATTGTTTTAATGATGCTTTTTTACAGTACAAAAGGTACACTACATTATGGTCATATGGAGGACATTTTCATGTGGAACACATCGGTTCAAAGAGAGTCACATATGATTGTGGAGTCATGGCTAACTTCACACAAGATAGCCGAGCAAGTGCTTCGGATACCAATATTCTCTCCTCACAATGTGATTATTGTGGAACCATATGCAAAATCTATGAAGTCGATTTCAGACGATTTAGTATTTTCATTCTTGATGTAAAATGGTTTAGAAATATTTACAATGGTCCGCTTTGAGCTTGCTCTCACGGGTTTTTGTTCTTACTTAATAGAAGTCTTTTTCATGGGAAAAAAAAAAAAAAGGTAGTCGAACTTCATCACTTGACCAATCTTGAATGGCCTTTGCTGAGCATAACCATGGTCTACCAAGAAGTAGAGGATAAGTCTGCTCACCCTCCGTCATATTAAGTACAACAAAATTGGACAGGAATGTAACTCCCCCAATCTTCATGTGAACACCTTTGACAGCGCCCATAGGCTTCACCTTGCGTTGATCCGCCATGCGTACTTGAAAATGTACGTCAGTTGTCAATTTCAAACCCAGTTGTTGAAGAGTACCTCTCGGCATGATGTTTACTACTGCCCCACCATCCAAGAAAACATCTTTCAGCTCCACCCCATTGATCTCCACTGCGAGCTTGGGACTTTGTTCACATGTGAGGGCAGCATAGGCTGAGCAACTATCTAGTGTTACTCCATCGCGACAGTGAGAAAAGATAGTAGCAGTTTCTTTCCAATAGACTGCACCAAACATTGGACCGATGAAAGTGATACTTTTGTTCTTCCCAAGCACTGTGTACAGGTGCATACTAATGATTTAATTAATCGAAGCTTTTGTTTTTAAAGATCCATTGATACATGTACTTGAGCATTATTTCATATATATAATTGACGACATTTGACACCCATCTTCAATATAGGTGGTTTTTCATCCGGATCGTTCTGATCCAAGATGGTGGTATGAGATGTGGATATGGAGATGTGGATATGGAGATGCCACTACCAAAATGCTGGGTCCAATTGATCCCGATGAATCTAGCAAAGAAGATGAATATCACAATATGAGCCAAGAGGAAGATGCACATAATGACATCGCACGGGAGGAAGATGGAGATCATGATATTGAGGAAGAAGACAATGATCATCAAGAATCACCACACTTTATTGAAGAATATGATCAAGTACTTTTAGGTGAACGTATGATGATGATATAGGAGATCAACTCGGTATAGAGTTGGAGATAGACTTGTTTGGTGCCTTAGACTTGGCTCAAGATGAAACAGTTGATGTAAATGCTCTTCATTGATTTTTTTCATCTCAAACTTGGACATGAATATATGAGCTTCAAAGGCTTGATGTACATGCTCTCATATTTTTATTCTCTATGAGATCAAACATGTATGAAAATTTAAAAAATTTTGTCATTGGAAAAAACTAACTTTTAAGGTTTATATGAGTAAAAAAACCTCTCTGGAAAACGTCGCTATAAAATAGTATATCAGCGTTGCTATATAGTGACACTTAAAAGTCGCTATATAGCAACCTTTATAATAGTCGCTATATAGCGATGTTTGCCTAAAGTCACTATATAGCAATGCTTTATGGGATGCACTTTTCATACCGACGATTAGCGCCCCCGCATGCTAAACATCGGTATGTAAATGTCGCAATAGATCCATGTGTAGTAGTGCATGCTTGGTTTCTATGATTTCACCATTCTTACTGAGCTACTTGAGGGCAAGCGCGATGATGAGTTGCAAGATGACCCAAGTCTCCAAGCTTGGCTATGGGCAAAGGGTATACTTATGAACATTATTGAATTGTGTGCTTAAGTGCTTTTCCCTAACATAGTGCTTCCATGGTTGCAAGTTTCTGGTGCTTGCGTTTCACAAACCTAAATGCTCAGTAGTACATGTGTAGTGTTTGTGGAGGAGCACATGCTAGTCATGATCCCTTCGGGCCATTTTGTTACAGTTGCAAGGCTGCACATCATGCGTCGAAGGTCCCTCTTCTAAAAGGGTGTATATTTTTGGGCAATGGCACCAATGTAGCTGTTCAGATTCATAGATCTCAAGTGGGCTCCTTGCTAGGCTTTGTATCACCTTTTGTGGACTTGTATACTACAGATGGTCTCCATGTGAGATCGTTGCTTTCAAGTGTTAGGCATGCAAGTAGCTTCACTATTAATAGTGCCAATTATTTGGTTACTTACGAGGAAAGTGTTTTAGATAGCACTTTCTTATTCAAATTTATGCTTACTTGATTCGGGTTTCAAACTTAATTTCTTCAAACATCACAACATTCAAAAATAAAGGGAAATTTTTTAAACAAACATTTTTGCGCTTTCCACTAATGACTATGGAAGCAATGGAAAGTGTGACAAACCTCCAAACTTATGATGCGTCCAAAAAAAAATCATTCAAAAAAGCACAACTGCACAACACAAACTTACTCGTATGCTTGCACAAATTTTTCCCTACAATGATGTGCACAGATATGCTAGAGATATTGGTGGAGTCAATTTTCTTTAGCCTAGACCCTTTGTGTCCACCTTGGCTCAAATTGCTAGCACAAGCTCATTTTGTTTCACCACATGACACGATCATGGGCTTTGTAACAACTATTATGAGATATACATCAAACTCATGTTCCTTAGTTCACGATTGCTTGACTTGCCTAAACATAGTCCTTGAAGGCGCTTTTGAAGTGCTTTGTCTAGGGACATCTGACATTCAGTGAGTATTTGAAATTGTCAACCCCACTTCTCCATGTAGGCACACAATTCTAATAGATGAACTTATAGACCCCGTCGAGATCTTGCCTTTGTTCCAAAGGCATCGCAAGCATCATTACACAACTTGGACATTGGAGGCTGAGCATTTATTAGGTGCATTGTTGGCCACCTAACCCTTCGCAATAGCCAACGAGATTGCAATGAAATACATAGCCTTTCATCTGCACGAAGACCTATGCATCAATAGTATCTCACAAAAATTCTACCGCCTCAAAAAAGGCTTGGCCATGGGAGTTAGCAACAACCCCTCTCCACTGCGATTGAAAAAGCAACGCCAAGAAGGATGGAAAGTTGCAAAGCATACAAGGCACAAGGCTGTTAGTCAAGCCACTGCAAGGTTTTTGAAAAGTATTGTTGATACGCCTTCTTTCCCTTGCATCTGTTGCGGCTCACTTTGCTTCAGGTCTAAGATACGCGATCTCTCTGCAAGTTCGTGAACTCTTGGCATCATAGATACTTGCTTAGCAAGAGTCAAAAGGTGATGAAAATCTAATTATCACTTTGTGCACTAGGCAAATACGAAAGGGCTTTCTCCCACACTTCTATGTGGAACATGTCCTTGTCCATTGCAACTTCTTGCACAAGCATGCTCAATAGTTTAGAAGAACGTCTCATTTCTGTTCGCATACCCTTCGCACAAATACCTGAGCTATCCTTCGATGGTCAATACGGTCTAAGGGGAGTAGTTGTTAATGTTTTCACGGATGTGGACAAGGCACAGAATGTTCTTCCTTGTTTTTTGAGTGATAGTGCGACAATTTTGGTCACACTCAAATGTAAGTTATCGTACATGCACATCTACTTGAGCAACCTCGTTCATCCCACATCCACAATTAATGCTTTGCATGAACTTTTGCAAACACCGCTCTACCGAGAATGCAACATGAATCTTAATCCACAATGGAGTGAGCACATTCATGTTATCAATGCAAGTGCCAACTATTCCCATCATGACAACCCAAACACTCACAGCTTGGATGAAGATGACATTGCTACAAACACATTGGTTCATGGGATTCACAGGATACAACAAGTCATAGATTATGAGGACAAGACAATAGCTATGGCACCCGCAGAAGGATACAGTCCATTGAGTATATTCAAAGACAAGCACTACAAAGAGCTAGCATTTCCCAAAATTTTCTTTGGCCACTCTAGGCAATACACAATCCTAGAACAGACACCTTACCACGAGATAGCACAATGGGAGCTAACAATCAAAGACCATTGGTTCACATGTTCAATAGAGAATATTTTCTTCAAAACTTTAAAAATGCTAGATGCACAAGTTTTGTCATCCACATGGGTTCGCATGCAGAAAGGGAAGATGCAAGGCAGAACCATCCTAGCTAGGGATGTTGCCCATGACACTAACATCAAAAGATTGCTCCAGTCCCACATTGGCTACCGTGACTTCACTTGTTTACGGACATCAATTGACTACAAGCACAAGTTGAAGAACAATCTCTTTACGATGCTTCATCAATTGGGGCCACCAACATTCTTCACTACGATTTTGGTAGCAGAGAAAACATGGGAACCCCTTCTTTCCTGTTTACGCAAACTTAATGAAAATAGATAAGATGGAGCAATAACTGTGTTTGTGACCTTGTACGCCTTGACCTTGTCACGACAGCGAGGTACTAGCTTGAAATGTTTGCTAAAGCAAGACTTCAGAATATTAGGTAAGGTTGTAGATTTCTTCTTCGTCACTGAGTTCCAAAATCGGGGGAGGCAGCATGACCACGGCCTTGTATGGGTCGATAGCGGCCCAACTTATGGAGAAGCTACAAATGAAGAAATAGCTAACTTCTTTAACCGGTACATCACAACCAACATCTCCAAGTTTGTGTGCGAGCCCAACCATATCCAGCAACACAAGCATAGGAGGACATGCAAGAAAAGGAACAACCACTATCGCCTCCACTTTCCTTGCCCACCCATGGAGTCTACACAGGTCTTGCAACCACTCGCAGAAAATGAATGGACAGCTCAATCACGAGATAGCTATAAGAAAATTTCATAGTTGTTGGAGCGTGAAAACCACTATTGTGGTGACCACAACATTTTTCTACAAAGACTCTCAATGTCTAAACACAAATACATTGAAGCAGTACCACACAACCTACTCTTTTTCTCAAAAGACACCCTAAGGACATTTACACAAACAATTTCAACCCAATGATTTCCAAGGTCTGGGGAGCTAACACTGACATACAATTTGTGTTGAACCCCCATGGTGCCGTTGCATACTGCACATCATACATGACAAAAGTAGACAAGGCAACTACTGATGTTGTTAAAAAATCTTTTGATCGATGCTTGCAAGAGCGTGCACCAACAAACGAATGTATTCGAAAAATCAACAACACTATCCTCAATACACAACACATAAGTGCACAATAAGTGGTATACTTGTCTCTTTCATTGGCCCACCAGTAGTACAAGGGAGTTCTACTACATTAACACAAGTGCCCCTGAACATCCTACCATGCTTTTGAAGAGGTGCGCACAGCTCGAACAAATGGACCCATCCAATAGTAGCGATGTATTCTTTGATTACATCATCAAAAATTACTCACATAAAGCAAGCACTTTGTCTGCCTTTTGCCTTGCTAAGTATGCAAGTTTATATTCATGCCATTCACGTATACCCAAAAAAAGAAAGCATCCCCAAATTATACGCTTCAACAACTATAGCAAGGCAAGGGATCTGGAGAACCACTTTCGAGAACTATGCCTCCTTTATTTTCCATTCCACTCAAACGAACATAGATTGGATGGGCAACATCACACATGGCATGACAAGTACGACTCGAACAGTTCGGTCATCGAACACAACAAGGCAAAATTCAATCAGCACCTTACCCCTATCCCATGACAGAGCAGCATGGACAAAACCGCCATAGCATAATCCAAGTCAAGCGTTATAAAAAATAGCAACGACCAATTCGACCTTTGCAAAGAACTTGACCTATCGAGCAAAGTCTCATTCATGCAGCAAGCTCAGCACTTCACGTATCGACTCATGCCAAACGATGAATACCATCATTCACTATGCAAGCTCAACAAAGAACAACGTTTTCTCCCAAAAGACATATTGTTGAAGAAAAGAGTACACAACAACATTGCAAAATAAACACATTAAAGTGGACCAAGCAGTCTTGCAAGAGATAGAGCGCCTTAAGGCCATGCGTAATTGGAAAACCAAACAAATAGACAACTTCTTGCATTGTCACTGTAATCCTTGAATACAAGGTCATTCCATGCTCATCAAGAAGACATCAACATGTGTAATAGCATGTTGTCTGCAACGTTCTTGTGCTTGCAAGAGCTTCATTGCATAGACCCTCACCGTACAACTATTCGAGGATATCAACATGCCTATGGAGAGAAAGGATTTGGGGTGGGAACTTACTTCAAGAATGGCACAACATTGATTCAAAAATCTTTCATGAAAGAAGTTGGTGTGGAATACCTCATAACTCTACTTCACAATAAAAAGATAGGGACGGTCGCAATCGCCAACATCTACAAGTCACCGAGGGCACAAACAGCTCCCTATTGACTTTGCTGGAATAAGCCATGCGGCTTTTGAAGACATATCCCCATGCCATACATTGTCGGTGACTTTAACATTTGCTATAAGAAAAACACACCCTCGAACAGAAGACTCCAAGAATTCATTTGGTGCAACTCTGTCCTCAACCACAGCACCTTAAGGTAGGAGGTCTCCTACACCCATTGAAGATTCCATCTAGTAAATGGGAAAGCATCTCCATGGACTTTATTGTTGGATTATCTAGGACACAGAGGGGGCATGACTCTATGTCGGTAATTGTGGATCAGTTGACCAAGATGACTCATTTTATTCCAATCAGTGAAGAGGTTAAAACTCTAGAATTAGCTAGGCTACTTATGGAGCATATTAAATTGTATGGGCTACCTGACAGAATATGAAGATGGGAGAGGAGAAGAGTGGAGATGAGGAGAGAGGGCATAGCTAGAGAGCACACCACAAATGACTAACTATAGACTAGATTTAGTTGAAAATGTAGAATATATACAAACCCTTTTAGGGTTAGGGTTAGGGTTAGGGTTAGGGCATCTAACCCTTTCCTTTATAGCACTCTATTGGGTTAGTGCTATGCACGTATCTAACACATGATGTTGAGATGGTTTCTCAAAACCTTTCTTCAAGATCAACATCATGAAATATGCCTTCCCTCAAGATGATGATTCTAGGTGAGCACCACGGATCTTCCATAGAGTGATGGTCAAATTAAAAGGGTCAATCAGGTCATTAAGGATATGCTTCGAGCATATGTAAGTAAACGAAAAACTAATTGGGAATAGTATTTACCTGTATGCATATAACAATGCCAAACATTCCGCTACATGTTTTAGTCTATTCCTTACGATGTATGGATTTCAACCTAGAGCCCCAGTTGCAGTGGGACTTGAAAAATAGAAGGTTCAAGTAGCCAAATACTTTCTTGAGGATATGAATCAAATGCTTAAGTTAGCTAAAGATAGCATCAGAAGAGCTTAAGAGAGCACGAAGTATGCAAACCCCCACCGTAGAAGGTTAGAGTTTGAAGTAAATGAGAAAGTCTATCTCAGGGTACCTAAATCTTCAGAATCCCTAAAGACAAGTAAATGTCCAAAGTTACACCCTAGGTATTGTGGACCATTCACAATACTTAAGAGATTTACATGATCTAGGGTCGAGCGTTGAAGCAGATGATAAAAAAACCATTCTCTTGAAGTCTTTACCTTGGAAGAACAATAAGACTGCGAGGATCTTATGTCTTGATGAGGGTGTTGACTTCCTCGACTATGTAGCTCTTCTTCTAATTGAAGAAAGACGAGATGACTTGCTACCTACAACCATTTGGTGATAGAGATTACCCGAGGGATGTAGAGTACATCTAGTTTTTCAAGTGGGTAGGCTAAAAAGAAAGTTAGGAGATGATGATAATCTCATTGGAAATGAGGTCCTAGTTGAGCTCATTCAACCTGCTGCTTTACCACATGAACCAAAAAGAATTTTAGATAGACAAGAAAAAATAACATGACTTACAATATGGCAAGAATATCAGGTTAAGTGGAAAGAGAGGCCTGAAGAGACTTCAATGTGGGAAAGGGTAAGCAATCTCCAGAGGAGGTTTCCCAATTTTGTTTTCGAGGACGTAAACCATTCTTAAGGAGAAGGGAATGTTACGCCGGGCATAATCACAAAAGGTCACAACATGGTTATGGTGCAGGTAGGAAACCAAAAGGGCGCAATGGTGGACACAAGAATTAATGCCTAGGGATATATAGACTTGGTATAAGAGTGGGGTTGCCAAGAAGGGTTACAAGATTAAGGTCCTTTGAAGAACACTTGGTATTCTAGGAGGTCTTCATGTCATGCATTGGGCCTAGAGGGAGATTTCCAAAGGTTGGGTGGACAAGGAGCTAGAAGCCCTCTATGAAAGCTAGTGCATCAGGTTCTACACGTCGAGGAGATCATTTTGAAAATATTACAAAGAGTTTGTCTTTCGACGAGATTGCAAGAAACCAAGAAGCAAAGGCTATCATAGGAGAAAAGTGCCACTTGATTGGATGAAGCCTGTTTTAGAACACTGATTGAAGAACTCTAGAAAGTGGACATGGAGACAACAAAGAAGGATAAATCAATGGGGAGCTCTGTGGGGGTTAAAGGTCATTGTGCCTTTACCTCGGTTATATACAATACTCAAACACATATATAAATGAATGAAAAAAGAAGATTAGGGTGTTCTGCACCCACCAAAACTTGTGTGGCTCTCTGTTTCTCTCTCCTCTTCCGTTCTTGCTTCCATTGAGAGCACTCTCAACTGGTATCAGAGCCCGGATGATCTAGCTGAGCGTGCATGAATGCTTGAAGCTCAGTAGCTCTGTGGGAGGAAGGAGAAGCTCTATGGGAAGCTTTGTGGGTGACTTTACTTACATCCAAGTGTGCAGAGACCTTAGAGGAACCTTTGGAAAAGTTACTTTGGTTTTGCGAGGTGGTTTTGAGAGCCTATTAAGTGTTTTCAAAGAAAATTTCGTTTTTTGAGCTTTTCCCTGTTCCGTTCGATGACAGAGACTCCCTATTGACTTGTAGAGGCAACTATTGCTTGCTTTTGGTATCCACTTCACTTCAGGAGCTTCGAAACACCTTCATTCTTGAATTTGGGATCATTTCATTGGATTTCTGACTCACTGTATCAGTTTCTGCGTTTTTCTACCCGGGTGTTGGAACTCAAGTTTGGAGCAACCATTTGCAGATCTATCAGTTCCAGTGGACTCAGGAGGTCCTAAAACTTCTATGTTGCTCATCATTCACACTTCGATGGAGTTTACAAACAGCTCTGTTTCCAAAAACTTTTTTCAGTTCGTGTGTTGGACCCAGTGATTGAGACCACGATTTCCAAAACCATCTGTCCCATTGCATTCTAGACGCCCAAAAACCCCTACCTGTCAGTTCTTATGCAATTCGATGGAGGATTTTCAGAGTTATAGATCTCTATGTATTCGATTTCGTCTCTCTGTTATGCATTTTTCATTCTAAGGTTTTGAAACGTTAGATTTATGCCACATGGCAGTGGATAAGTGTTGACTCCCATTTCTCACTCATCGGTTGGGATTTTGGAGTTTCGGCAAACGAGAGATATTTGCAGATTTTCTTGCTGAGTCCAATTATGCAATGGCGCCCATGTTTTGAGGCATCTCAAGTTCTACTTTCGGTAGCGGTCATTACCATGGGACTATGATTTCTTGAGCATACCTTATGCAGATCACTCTGGTTGCAGTTTGAGCAGTGTGCGCTCATTCGTGGTGTGCATTGGGTTGCAATGGATGATTTATAGGCCGTTTAGATGCATTGCAGTCCTTATTAGATGCGTTGATAGGCCCAAATCGCCTTGTGGGATGCTATTTTTATGGATGCTTTGCACATGGATGCTATTTTATGCTGAGGGAAAGCTTTGACACATTGCAGGTGATGCACTGATAGTGCTATGCTCTCTTGGATGAGATATTATTAATGCATATGCCAGTGGATGATGTTAATGCTTGAGTCATTTGGCACTTATTGGCATTTTGGATCGCCATTGCAATTGGCATTTTCTTTTGGGCCAGATTTGCTCATATGGATGCATAGTATATGCACATGAGTCAGATGCTTTGAGACATGAGTTTTGGTGATATTTCACTCTATTGTGGCATACACATTTGGGTGCACCTGGTATTTGGTATGATTCTCTCTTGTAGGCACTAGCATTTGGGATTTTTGCTTCATTTGCATCATGGCATCCTCTTCCATGTCTGAAAAGGAGTTTTTTAGCATTAAAAAGTTTGATGGGACAAACTTTTCTTTGTGGAAAGGACAAATAAGGGATGTGCTTATTCAAAAGAAGCAGATTAAACCCTTGGCAAGGATTGAAGCTAAGCCTGCAAATATGTCTGAGGATGATTGGAATGAGTTGGATGCATTAGCAAAATCTACTATTAGACTTCATCTTGCAGAGTCAGTTTATTTCACAGTAGTAAAAATGAGCAGACTATAGAAGATTTGTGGAAGAAACTGTGTACCACTTATGAAAAGGAAACTGTCTCTAATAAAGTTTACCTCATGAAGAGGTTGTTTGAGCTACAGATGAAGCAAGGGGTCTCCATTGCTTCTCACTTGAATGAATTCAATATTATTTTCAGCTTGCTTCAGGCTCAGAAGATGAATTTCGATGCAGAGACTAAGGCAATATTTCTCTTATGTTCATTGCCATCCTCATGGGATACCTTCCGTACAGCTGTGAGTAACTCTGGACCTGGTGGAGTACTGAAATTTGATGATGTTGTGGGTAGCTTGTTGGCCGAGGAGATGAGATGGAAGTCCATCGATGGCAACAAGCAGGATGCAGCCTGAAATGTGCAAAGGGGCGGATCACAGTTCAAGGGGAAGTCCCAAAAAAGAGGGAAGTCTCATAGCAAATCTAGGGCACGGAACATTGAGGGTTACCACTGTGGCAAGAAGGGCCATATGAAAAAGGATTGCTACAAGATGAAAAGAGAGCAAAAGGATAAGAAAAAGAATGCAAATTGGGGTGCAAATCAAAAGGAAGAGAGTCCAAGGGAGGACAAAGGAAAAGTGAAGATCGAGGAGATCAATGTAGTCACACATGATAGTAACAATGATGTTCTCTTCATGTCTAGTTTATCTGCAGAGTTGCTTACCACTTCAGATGATGCATATTCCCAGGATTGGATTTTGGATACTGGTGCTTCATTCCATGTTACTCCCCATAGGGAATGGTTCTCCACTTATGACAGTGGAAAGACAGGTTGTGTGCATCTTGGAAATGACTATGCATGTGACATAGTGGGAGTAGGTGACATAAAGTTTTCTTTTGCAAATGGGTCTGCATTTATTTTGAAACATGTGAGACATGCGCCTAAGTCGACCAAGCGTCTTATTTCAATGGGTCAGCTAGATGATGCTGGTTTTCACACCACTTTTGGCTTTCAAAGTTGGAAAATTCGGAACGGCTCTATGCTTTTGGCCAGGGGTGCCAAGTGTGGGACTTTGTATCCCTTACATGTATCAGGGGTATTTGATCATGTTGTTGCAATAACCGAGCAGCCAAGCACTTCTTTGTGGCATTGCAGGTTGGGGCACATGAGCCGAAATGGAATGAAACTCTTATGCCGTTTGGGTTATGTACCGCATTTGAGTTTCTCTGATTTTGAATTTTGTGAGCACTGTCTCTATGGGAAGCAGACTAAATCAGCCCATAAAAGAAGGGGAGAAAAAGAGTTTGAAAAGCTTGATTTGGTGCATTCAAACATATGTGGTCCCATGCCTACACGGTCATTAGGCGGGGCTGAATACTATGTGACATTCATTGATGATGTAACTAGGAAAGTGTGGGCTTATGCTATAGCTCGGAAGAGTGATGTGTTTCAAGTATTTCAGAAATGGCTGGCCTTGGTTGAGAATCAGTCAGGTAGAATGCTTAAATGCCTACGGACTGACAATGGTGGAGAGTATCTCTCTCATGACTTTCAGCATTTCTATGATACAAGTGGCATTAAGAGGCAGGTCACATCCCCTCGTACTTTAGAGCAAAATCCAATTGTAGAAAAGATGAACCGTACCATTCAAGAAAAGTTGCAATGCATGCTTTCCAATGCAAGTCTTTTTGGTGGTTTTTGGGCTGAGGCAATGAAGACTGCAGTGCATGTGATCAATAGATCACCTAGTAAGAGTTTGGATGGTGGTATTCCTAAAGAGGCATGGAGTAGCAAGAAGCCCTCTTACTCTCATTTGCGTATATTTGGGTGTGAGGCATATGCACATGTGCCAAAAGAGCTTCGAAAGAAGCTAGATCCTAAGTCTAGGAAATGCATCTTTCTGGGTTATGGTGAAAGTGGAGTGATGGGCTATCATCTTTGGGATCCAGAAGCAAAGAAGATCATATGCAGCCATGATGTAGTCTTCAATGAGAAGAAGATGCATAAGGCACCCATGAGGGATGTGGAAATGAGGAGAATCACTTTCCACGATGTGAATCCACCTGCATGTGTTGATAGACAGCAAGCTGTCCATGCACCAAATGTGCAAGAAATGGTACCACCAAGTACTCCCATAGGTATACAATCAAGGGTAGATGATGGATCATCTATTGGTGGAAATGATGAGCCAAATGTGGCTGATATGCAGGTGGGACAGCAAGCTGAAATGCCCTTGAGAAGATCATCTAGAGTGTCTAGACCGCCTGATAGGTTTGTTCCAGGGGTAGACTATGTGATGCTTACTGATTGCGGGGAGCCTTCTTGCTACAGAGAGGCTATGATGTGCAAGGATCAATGCAAGTGGGAGTATGCTATGCAATCAGAGATGAGTTCACTTATGAAGAATAAGACTTGGGACTTGGTTTCTTTGCCACATGGAAAGAAAGCATTTCCATGTAAATGGGTCTACAAAATGAAGGTCACAGGTGATGATGTGCTTAGGTACAAGGGCCGTTTGGTCACTAAAGGGTTCAAGCAAGAGAAGGGTGTGGACTTTAATGAGATATTCTCTCCGGTTGTGAAGATGACCACACTTAGATGCATGCTTGGACTAGTGGCAGCAGAGGATATGGAGCTTATGCAGATGGATGTCAAGACAGCTTTCTTGCATGGGGATTTGCATGAGGAAATTTACATGGTGCTGGAAGGCTTTGAAGAAAAGGGCAAAGAGCATTTAGTTTGCAAGCTGAAGAAGAGTCTCTATGGTCTTAAGCAAGCACCTAGAGAATGGTATCAGAAGTTTGATGCTTTCATTTGGTCCCAAGGTTTTAGAAGGAGTGAAATTGATCACTGCCTCTACACTAAAAGGGCTAAGGATAATAGCCTGATAATCTTGGCACTATATGTGGATGATATGCTATTGGCTAGCAAGAATACTTATGAGCTAGATGCATTAAAGGCCAAGTTACATGAGGCCTTTGATATGAAGAATTTGGGACTTGCAAGTCATATTCTTGGTATGCGCATCACGCGTGATCGGAGTAGGAAACTCCTTTGGGTTTCACAAAAAGAGTATGTTACAAAAGTATTGCAGCATTTCAATATGGAGGGGGGGAAGGCAGTGAGTACTCCATTGCCTCCATATGTGAAACTAAGTCATACACATAGTCCCAAATCAGATGAGGAAAGGGCCATGATGGCCAAGGTTCCTTATGCATCAGCAGTTGGGAGTCTTATGTATGCTATGATAGCTACTAAACCAAACATTGCATTTGCAATGGGAGTTGTTAGCCGGTATATGGCTAATCCAGGAAAGAGGCATTGGGAGGCAGTTAAGTGCATCATGAGGTACATGAAGGGTACCAAGGAGATGTGCATCTGCTTTGGTAGAGGAGACATGCGTGTACTTGGGTACACAAATTCAGACTATGTAGGGCATGTGGATAGTAGGAGATCCAGTTTTGGTTATGTGTTCACCTTTGCAGGTGGTGCAGTGTCGTGGATGTCTCGCGCACAGAAGTGCGTTGCTTTGTCTATCACAGAGGCTACTTGCAGCCACAGAGGGTTGCAAGGAGGCTATATGGCTTGATCGGCTAGTGGGAGATTTGGGGATTCATACTGCTGTACCGACATTGCATAGTGATTCCATGAGTGCTATTCAGCTAGCACGGAATCCGGTCTTTCATGCAAAGACCAAACACATTGAGGTCAGGTACCATTTCATCAGGGAGGTACTTGAGGACAAGCGCATAGAGCTTGTCAAGGTTCATACAGATGATAACCCTGTAGATATGCTGACGAAGAGTCTACCTAGTTAGCGGTTTGAGTATTGTCGTGTGTTGACGGGCATTGGATAGTATGCTCACTGGTTGTTCTCCCTTGAAGGCACATTGTCCTTTAAGTGGGAGGTTGTGGGGGTTAAAGGTCACTGTGCCTTTACCCCGGTTATGTACAATACTCAAACACATATATAAATGAATGAAAAAAGAAGATTAGGGTGTTCTGCACCCACCAAAACTTGTGTGGCTCTCTGTTTCTCTCTCTCCCTCTTCTGTTCTTGCTTCCGTTGAGAGCACTCTCAAGCTCCCTCGTAAGGTTCATTGGTCGTAACTTCTCTTCGTGCCAGCTTGCAACTCGACTATATTTGATGTAGAAGGGCTTATGGATTCTTGTTGATGGAACAAAGAAGAGACGAGAATCTGAGCGAGAGATAGCATCATGGAATTAGAAGATTGACAAGGCAGTTGGGTTGATTGGACAAGCACTAGGACCAAATTATTTTCTTCATGTCGACGTGAAGAAGATAGCTGCTACAGAGAACTAGAGGATCTTAGAGACTTTATTCGGGCTTCGTATGAAGTTCTCAAGCAATCTTGAAGCAAGAGCTCTTTGACTTGAAGATGAACGAGAATGAGAACTTTTGGACGTCCATCATGCTGATATTGCAGCCTTTAGTGATCAAGATTGGGCGTTTGAAAAATCTTATGGTGCACTGGTTTTGAGTCTATTAGTGTTTATAGTGATCACCTATGTGAATTTGTTTGGCCTTAAGGTTGTTTTGTTCACCGATTTTGAGTAATGTTGTTCTAGTCGGTTTCTTTGAGAATGTTTTGCTTCACTTGTTTTCTCTCTTTCCCCATTCGGCTCAGGAGGGGCTGTTGGGAGCAGATCCTCATGGGGAGACCTATAGTCCTAAGGTTGTTAGTGGGACTTTCAAATTGGATGGATGGCATAGGCCGAGCACTTTGATTGGGCCATGCACCTTGCTCCAATGCATGGGCGACTACGTGGCGGTTGGTCTTGCTCTCTTGACGCTTGGTGACTATCGAAGGTGCTCGTAGATGTTGTGGTGGTGACAGAGGTAGCTATTCATCGTTCTATATAGTCATGAAGAGTTGATGGGCTCAGTTTTTTGGTCCAGGCTTCATGCCTCAATTAGAGTCGGTTTGTAGCACTGCATTAGAGTCTTATGTATTAGTAGTAGCGATAAGCCTGAGTCCTTGAGTCTAGTCGGGTCTATTCTAATAAAAGAATCTTCGTCGATTTCCTCAATTGAATTCCAGATTATTGTGTTCTATCATTCCTAGAATAATTCTTACATGAAGGTCTCGTAATTGATTATTTTGATTCATATATCTGATGCGCAACTTTTGATCTGCATATTGAAGTTGCATTGAATAAAGTAATTTGATCAATTGCATGCAATCTGCCAAGTCTTGTGAGTGGTTAAGAAAAAACCGTCATAGTCAATGTGAACTTTTGGCCTGATACGTACCCTTTAAATATCAATTATTTTGGCAAGGCATTTGGTGAAACTCTTCCTTGTTTTGGCATGGCTAACTACCCATTTCAATTGCATGCGGCATGGGCCAAAACACATCTCCCCCCTCCTTCCTCCTTCCCATTGTAAGTATGTTTATTTATTTATCACCCTCTCTCTTTCTTTTTGGAAGCACCCACACCTTTAAGAAATGTACTTTCTTCAAGGGATTTCTTGAGTGTCCGTTGAGCAAGTTTGTGCCTTACCCCTTGCACCTCTTTAAGTCAGTGTCTTTGTCCCTCTCTCCCTCCCTATTGAGTTGTCACTCTTGGGCATGTAAGCCCATACTACCATTGTTACATGGCCTTCTCGTGATAGCATTTTCCGACAGATTTGCCAGTTTATGCCATGGCTTGCATTGTTCTGTTGTGTAGCCCCTAGAATTGCATGGCATTGCAGGTGCTCCGGTGGAGATGGAAACCAACCAGGCAATACGAGCGTGAGTGCTTTATGCAAATATCATTAAAGTCACCCGTGCTTACAGCTACTACGTCCAACTTTTTCGTTGAATCGCTGACATGTCCAACTTTGGCAAGCATAATCACCGGAGTAGGGATGACTTCTCCTAGACGCTCCAATATGCTAAGAGGCTGGCGTATATGCCAGCCCTTTCCCCTTTTACAACCATGCTACGAACTCTCTAAATGAGCTTTAATGCTTCCAAAGGAAGGAAAAAGAGTGGGGGGTAAGGATTATGACGTGGCATCCAAATAGGCAACAGACAACAAACGGTGTAAAAAGTTCATGCTGACAGGTCAAAAGACAAGCCAGCAAATGCTGATGTGGCAAGAAGAGGGTTTGGCAGGGGGCCACGGAGGCGATAGAATCTGATGGGATCGGGGATCTTGGATTTTTGGCAGGAATTTTTTAATTAAAAGCGAGAATTTGAAATTCTCTCTCTCTTTCTCTGTAACACTATACTCTCTCTCTCTCTCTCTCTTTCTGTGTCTTTCTGTGTCTTCGCAGCCAGCTGAAGATCCTTCCCTTTCGCCATAGCCAGCCTTTCCCTGTCAAGCAACTTCCTTTCCTCCGGCTTCATCTCCATAGCCATTTCCTCTGCTCCCCTCAGCACTTCTCTTTTCCCCTGTCTCCCCTAGACTTTTTCTGATCGCCAGCTGATTAGCTTCTCATCGCCTTACGCCCCCTTACCAGAGTTTTACCCTTCTCCTCAGCCTTAGCCAGCACAAGAGCTTCGATACCCCCCTTTCCCTCGCCTGCCTGGCCGGCCGTCCTTCCATCGCTTGTATGCCCATGGCCCGTCTCCTCAAGCGCTCGTCATTCTGCCTTCACAACCCCACGCTGGGAGGACTTGGGCATTTGCCAGAGCGCAGTTATCTTCCCAAATCGTTCGGTCACTATAATACTTTTTCCGGTGACTCCATTGCGAATGAAAACCAGCTTTTCAAGTCGCAAACTGGCAAAAGGGAATTTCCTGTCAAGCCCGTAGAGGCCTCAAGACGACTGATCATGTCAATGTGGCCCCATCTCTTGTGGAAACTGGCACCTTTTTTACTAGTAGTGACCGTCTAGATCTGATCAGTGAAGATCCAGGTTTTTTCCTTGCTGCTTCCTCCGATGCTAATGGACAAAAACCGCAGATCAACGTGCCTCCAAGAATGTGCACCCTAAGAGCGTTTGGGAAAAGTGCCGGGGGAATAGTTGCGACTGAACCTGATAAAGCGATGGCTGTCTTTTTCCAATCTTTAGCGGCTACTGTCGAATTTTCAGCCAAGATACAAGATTGGGAGATTTTGTCTGGCCGGCTTGCAATGGTAATGCCCAGATGATTGCGTTTTTTAAAACTTTGCCAGCAATTTGCAAGTTTTCTTGTCTTAGGCTCGATAACACTTGTCTGAACTGGTAATTGCCTAGTCACTCTGGTTCTTGAGGCAATGTTTTTGAGCTTGCTAGTAGCCGGCCAATGTATTTGGTTTTAAAACAGTCATTGTTTGTTCCAGATGGTTTTTGCTTCAGCTGTGCTAGTGGAGGCATTGACAGGCAGTAGTGTCTTCCAGAAATTGGATCCACAGAGGCTTCTTGAATTTTGTGGGGCACTCGTACTTTCCGTTTCGGTGGCTGTGGGATTCGCTCTGGCTTTGCAGGCAAAAAGTCGTGTGGCATATACTATGTCCAAAGGCTATGAGAAATTGTTGAATGCTCTGATTGACAACATTGTTGACAGTCTTCTGTTTGACGATGAAATAGCTTAGGTACAGCCAAGGTTCATTACTCATCAACATGGAGCGACCAGAAGGTTGTGGCATACCCCCTAAAGAAGACGTGAATTTACATTTCTTTGTGACCCAATTCCTAATTTGGATGTGAAAATCTGCTGTGACAAAAGGTATGGTAGAGCAACGCAGCTCTAATTGGGTACCCAGGGATAGAACAAGTACCGACTCTTGGAAGTGTGTTCCGACCTTGGTCTGAGAAGTTGCAAAAGGTTGCTCTCAGCCCTTATGAAAACTGTATTTATTTTTAAGTTCAGAGCATAGCAGATTAGCTTAGATATACATGTCACCAGAGAGTGACAGCTTTACTTATGTAGGGCCTATAGTTTCTCAATATATTCTCTACCATTGTATATTTCGTTAGCGGTTCACTTTTATACAAATCAGACATACTGTAATCCCTGGACCTTACGTGCTTCCTAAAGGAGCTTGTAGATACGGGTTAAAATTAGTTTCGTATTGTAATCTCTGGACTTTACGTGCTTCCTAAAGGAGCTTGTAAATAAGGGTTGAAATTAGTTTTTTTGCCTTTCTAAATTCTGGCATCTGGTCTACATATTAGAACACCTTTCATAATTTTTAGGAGCAGATTCAACAAAACGGAAGGTGTATCGCTGATTAAAATATCCGAAAGGACGAGGCCGTTCTGTGGTATGTGGTCAGCATGAAAAATATATTTTCAAGACTGTAAGAACATCTTGAATGTGTGCAGATTGCTTTTTTTACGTACTCCCCGGTGTTGTTAATGAGATTATCACAGCATGTTTCATGACCTACATGACTTTAGACATCACCCCATAATACCTTAAGAATGGGCATGTTGCATAACGTTTTTATTGGGAGAGTAGATTGCAGAATTCAGCAGCTGTTTAAGTGGGGAGTAGAAGAAATGCAATGATTTGCAAAATTACACTTGAAATTGAGAGCCGTAGCTTTCCAGATTTGTAGTAAGCTCTTTGATCACTGTCAGGTTTAGTCCTGGAGTGAAATGCAACTTTTAGGTATTGAAAACATTTTGGAAAAAATAGTAAAACAGAACATCTCAGGCTAAAGAGCATTGCGTTGCATGCTTGCTTCAAGAATATCATGCTTATGTGACTTGATGTGGATGTTGCTTAGTTAAGAGGTATCACAGCTTTCTTTCACGCTTCAACGTATCAACAAGTCTAGTCAGGCCTATTGTTTGCCTTCGTATTATGACAATGTGCACATTTTGTCGTACATGGAGCTCATAAAGCTTTTTCTTCTAGTTACTCTTGGACCTGTTGATTTGTGCATAGCTCCTCATCCTTCTCAGAGCAATCTGGTTTAATTTTCAATGTGTTGTACGTATGTATCAGCCTCTACATTAGCGAGATGTTGCTTCTTAGCTTCCTCAATGGTGGTTGTAATTTGAGGCAATAGCTATATTGTTTGCGAATCTCACACAATAGCCTTTGGTATGGTGGCTTCAATTGTTGTAATCTGAGGCAATAAATTGTTGTAATCTGAGGCAATAGTTGTATTGTTTTCGAATCTCACACAATACCTTTCGGTATTGTGCTTTGTATAATTGCTTAGTAGCTCTTGTAGTCCGTGCTATGATCGATATAATAGTAAGCAATCACGAAATTAGTGCATTTTTGAAATTATTGGACATAAAACACCAAAATTCCCTAGGTTCTGCCTCGGCATGTACACCAAGCAAAAGGGAAGGACTACTGAGAAATCCAAGAAATCTATGGTGTTTGGTTCACAAAAGATTGTGTGTGAGAGAGGCAATAACATATTTTTGGACTTTGAGAAGATCCTTGCAGGTCTAACTATATATACTGGATCAACATGAAGATGGGTTGGGGATAAAATGACTCACCATGATAACATGCATGTACAAAATGACTAGTCAAAGGCATATTAAAAATATCTTTAACAAGAGAGTCAAAGAAGGCCATAAATTTAGAAATGGAAGAATGACACATGTTCAAATCTCTATATGAGGAAAAATTTGGTCTTCAGTTTCCCCCTCTTAGGGGAAAACATTTGTGAAAGAAAGAGAAAAGGGGTGGCTTAGAGGGTTGGTGACCATCAAAGCACTACAATTGGAGTTGAGGTGACCCTTCATGAAGTAGTCAAAGAGGATTGGCTCCCACATTAAGAATCACCCTACCACAACTCTTTTTATGGTTGTTATAGTTTGTTTTACTAGAGCTCCTATATACATACATACATGCATGCCTTAGTTGGCTTGGTTGAAGTTCCTAGTTCCTTGGGCTTTTTGTATTTTGTTAGATTTTCCTTTGTTGTTAATTGTAGTCATAGTGCCTTTCATGGTTAGTCCCTCGTGTATTGTCACATGAGCTCTTTGAAAGCTCTTCTTCCTTCATCCAAGCCTTGGTAGTAGGCAACTTCTTTTGCGTTTGGGTTTTGGCTTCCTTGTCTTCACAGTGTTTTTGTTACTTCACTTTTTTTTCCTTGCTCTTGATAGATTACCGTAGTAGCTAGTTGTTGTAGCAAGCCCAATAGTAGAGGTAGTAATAATGTTTTGGTTTCCTCATTATAAAGGCATGAAATTGTGAGGTTATTTAGTTTCGTCTTGTCCACCTAAGTAAACCATCACAAGTAAAAGGATGTTTAGGCTTTTGCAAGTCTCACAAGTCTTGTCACCTTCGAAGTTTTGCTAGTTTCCTTTCTACCTTTTCTTTTTGTCTTCTTTAGTAGGTAGAGAAAGAGAAAGCCTAGTAGTAGTGGTAGTAGTAGCAATGCATAGTTGTCATTCTTGGGTTTCTTCATTATACGGCATGAAACGGTGAGGGCAATTGGTTGGGTACCTCGAATAGCTGCATGTAGCAAGCCTAGTAGAACTAGGAGAAATGCATTGTTATCATATCTTGGGTTTCTTCATTATAAGGCATGGAACTGTGAGGGCATTAGTTTGGCCTTGTCCAAATTAAAACCATCACATGTTAAAGGTTGTTTGGTCTTTTTTCATTTCATAAATCTCGTAACCTTCAACTACACATATTTGCAATTCCATGACCCAGCATATAATGGGGCTGACTTTCTTGAGTCACGAGTACTTCTTCGAGCCTCAATGAGATGCTTTTGGGTCTTGACTTTACATGGCTTTGAGTAAACTCAGATAGTGAGACATTTTCAATTGCATCATAGTTCACAATTCATCTTTGAGCATTTAAAGGCCTTAAGGGACTTGGACCAAGAAAATTGGGTATAGTGGCAAATGGCTAAATAGTTTAGGAGTACTTAGATGATAGGTCTCAACCATATTGACTACCTAAGACAACTTGATAGTGTCAAGGTTTTCAAAGGTGAAAATATATCTGCATAGTGCCAAACAATAACCATGTTCATCATCATCATAATGAGATATACATGCTTTGTTCTAATTCTAAAACAATAGTATTATAAAGGATTGGAAATTGTAAACTTTCCCCTCTTGTTGCATTGTAATCCTACATAACCATCAAAAATTTTATATTTTCAAAATTTCAAATGTAAGTCATGCACAATGTCAAATAAATGTATACACATGATATCCATGTAACTTGTTTTTTTTTACTTGGTAGCTTGGAAGACACGAAAATTTTCATGATTTCACATTTGAAAGAGTTCCATGCTGACACATGCATGAATTGATAGAAAGTTTGCCATAAAATCCCATGATTGTTTTCCATCCCGTTTAGACTACGCCCTATGAAATAAACACACAATAGTATTATAAAGGATTAGAAATTGTAAACTTTCCCCTCTTGTTGCATTGTAATCTTGCATGACCATCAAAAATTTTAATTTTCAAAATTTCAAAGGTCAGTCATGCACAATGTTAAACAATAAATGTATACACCATGATATCCACGTAGCTTGTTTATTTGACTTGATAGCTTCGAGGACAAGAAAAAATTTGAAAGAGTTCCATGCTGACACATGCATGAAAGAATAGAAAGTTCGCCATAAAATCCCATGATTGTTTTCCATCACTTTTAGACTACGCCCTATGAAATAAACACACTTTCTAAGAATTAACGACCCAAGGAGGACGCGAGAGGAAAATTGAGCACTTTTTCCTTTTGTAGGCCATGAAATTCCATAAGCATTCAAAGATATAGCGATTTGGAAATTACCAAAAGAATTCAAAGTAAAACAAGGTGGAGGGTCCACTGAGGCCCTGCTTTGAGAAGGGTGTAGTAGGTGTAAGTTCAATGGAAGGTGCAGGGATGAGAGTCTATGGGTGAATTTTTTTTTTGTTTGTTTAGTTTGTTGCAATTTTGTTAGCGGAAGGTGTTTGGTTTAGATTGTTTTAGGTTTGGAATTAATGGTTTAAGGTCAGTGGAAGTTATATGGATTAGAGTTTTTAGATGATTTTTTATATTCTCTAGTTTTTTAAAGGCTTGTTTTTTAGGTTTGGAAGTAATGGTTGGGTTTTGTTTTAGAACTAGAATTAATGGGTGGTTTTTTTTTTGGTTTAAACGTTGTTTAAGATAGCTAGTTATCAACAAGTATATAGATCATAGAATGGTCTGACCAATATGTTAGATATAAATGCTCCACTCTCGTGTAACTATGCGGGAACCAGCTAACTCTACTTGTAAGCCCCCCATATGAGGAGAAGGCATTTGAGTAGCTCGGTTATCTAGTAGGTCCTAGTTTGGACACCGAATGGGGGCCATGTGTGGCTTGATGGCTGGACGGAGTTGGCACACTTCCAACTAGGCTACATGCAAGTGCAAGAAGGCATCCCATGACTGACCACATTGAGGGTAGATGGAGCATTTCTTGAGGCAGCCCACTCTCGGGTTGCGAGGCCCGTTTAGAGCCCCAGATGCTCCCAGATAGCTGTGGGTCGGTTCTATCGTGTGGTCGATGGCCTATTTCGGGACCGACCCCCACTTGATCGTTTTGGGCAGACTGGGTCGGTCACCCAATTGGGTCTAACCGACTACGACTGGTGGCTATATAATAGCAAGCCTGTGAAGCCCATTTCATCACTGGCTATAGCAACCCTGATTCCTTAGCATCCAACCTCCGTCCTCTACTGTTTCCAGCTCACCATCGAAGCTTCTTTCACAAGAGCGCACGGCTGGGAGGCAGCGCCATCTATTGTATCAGTCTTATAGGAATCAAATTTTTGATTCTCCATACTATATGTTTTCTCTCTTGCATACGAGATCCTGTTATTTGTTGAGCACAAACGTTGTATTGTTTTCTTACATAATATGCGTACGCAAATCCACTATCCCTTTTTTTGTCAGGTATGTTAGTCGAAATGTGATCTAGTTGTGATCCATATATTGTTGTGATATGATGGCATTGAAGGTTATAGCCAAAAGTGCTCATAATGTTTTGTAGTGTTTGTGATTGTTTTATTTGTTGAAGCATGTCAATGTTAAAGTCTCCTATGAGAATTCTTTTTTGTGTTGCAGTAGTTGTTGATTTTTTTTTACGGAGCAATTGAAAGAATGTTTTTGTGTTTTCAGATGGTGATCTATATATGTTTATAATTTCGTATGTTTCATTTTTTGTTTTGATTTTCCTTATTGTGATTTCGATTCCGAGTAGTGAAATTTTGTCTGGATTTTCAATGACAATGTTGTCTTGGACTAGGGTACAATTGTTCTGACTGTTTACATATCGGAAGTCGAATGTTAGATATGGTTGGCAGTGTTCGATCCTTGTTTCTTACAAACATACAATATCAGAATCGATAAGTGATTCTATGGCTTGTATATCATCTTTGTGTATTTGTAATGACCTAGTGTTTAAATATTGTATCAATACAGTTGTGTCTGTGTGTTGGTGGATTTTGTTGTTTAATGTTTCCCATTTTGATTAAGTTGTTAGCCTTTTCATTTCGTCATGAATATCTTTGTCTACGAGGAGATGATGTTGTTGGAGTGGTTAGAGTAAGTAAAGGTTGTCTATGTTTTTTACGCATGAAAGTACAGTGTATGCAAGGCCGCACGTGCAGATTCCTGCTAGTGAGAAAGCTAGCTTATCCATTATTAGTCCTTGTGCTCTGTGTATTATTCTAGTAGCAGCTGCTGGGATTGGAATTGCTGTCAAGTAAGAATACTAGTTTTAGAAAGGCCAATTTGTATTTCCCTTGTAACTCAAAATATGGGTATCCACTTGCGATTGATATTTGTAGTGTATGCATGATAGTTGTTTCGACGGGTTTCATTTCCAATTTTCGGGTTCTGAAATTGAATCCAAATAATGTCGTTATTGTCGTAGGTAGACATGTTCATGAAAACTCCATCTGTGCCATTAACTAATCCATTTTGTTGATTAATGTTTTTTACACATAATCCAA
Organism: Dipteris shenzhenensis; assembly: GCF_047967505.1. Classification (NCBI taxonomy): domain Eukaryota; kingdom Viridiplantae; phylum Streptophyta; class Polypodiopsida; order Gleicheniales; family Dipteridaceae; genus Dipteris; species Dipteris shenzhenensis. The sequence goes on from NC_141613.1 coordinate 16,375,967, forward strand.
CTACCATTCCTTCTTTGATCTGTTTAGTCATTCGTAGTCCATCTGTTGCTTTAGGGTTTTCTAAAATTCTAGATGAGATGCGGCTATCATTATTGAATGTATCGATTGCGCTGATATTGCATTTTTTACCTATTACTTGATGAAATACTTTGTCGTTATGTTTATTTGTTTCAAGATTGGTATAGTACAAGTGGGGGAAAGTATGGTCTCTAGGTGGCTCATGAAGACATCGGTTTATGTATTGTATTTGTTCATTTGTATGTGTACGTTTTCTGAAAGCATTCAATGTTTGTATGAACTCAGTATTATGTTTACGCATTGTTTTTTTGAGCACATAACATTGTGGCTTTGTGTGCCAGTATGTGTTTGCTATTGTTTGTAACAAATCTTCTTTTAGTTTGAATACCCAACTATCTCTCATCGGTTTCGCTTGATATAAACGAGGCATGGCGACTCTCGAGGGCCATAGAGGAAAAGGGAACATGAGGGAAGAAGCATTAACATAGGTGGGGAAAAAGGTCCACAGCAAATGACATCGACATTTTCAAAGTATTCTGAATGGTTTCTTTTGAATAATCTCATGAGAAGGTCTGCAAAGTCCAAAGTGCATCTTTCTATACTAATGAAATTTCGTTGAAGACAATAAGTTGTAATTGTTCATAAAGACGGATTAGTATGTCAAGCTTTTCCCTTGAGAGGGAGGTTAAGTTTTTTGTTTGTAATGGTAAATGTAATGCGCCGTGTATAGTGAGGCCGTTTATGTTGTAAGCTGCTTTTCCTATGTAAGCTAGCATTAATAGATGTAGTAACTCATAATCTACGTTTGAAATAGTTCAATTATAAAACCGAAGTAAACCTTGAACTATAAGTAACAAAAGGTATGTTTTGCCTGTGCCTGCTCCACCAATGAGAAATAAATGAATTTTTTCTATTGGATGTATCCGTTTTTGTATCATAATATTGTCGAACAGTTGTCTTTATTCATTGTTTAAGGAGCGAATCATTTTGAAATACTCGTCGTTGTGCATTAGGATTTTTTTCTTAACTGGAATAATAAAATTATCAGTTTTCTTTTTTTTGTATGTATTCCGCATGTTAGATGCAATCGCATATGTAGGGAAGTTATTTTTTTCAAAGTCATTGTTGTCAATATTATCAGTGTCATAGTCATTTATTTGTGGGCTGTCGGTTTTTCCTACTCTTTGTTCATCATTAATTTCTTATGTGTATAAAGCCTTATTTTGTAGTATAATGTCATGGCTAGAATTGAAGGCCTGTGCCAGGAACCATGTATTAATAGTTCATGGTTTTCATCATCTTTAAAAGGATAGTATAACAGTACTTGTTCTCGATAGTAATTTTTTGGATTCTTAACAATGTTGAATTTTACGAATCTTATAATTCTTGGTCTGCGTCTTTTCTTAATGTTGCCATTGTTGTAAGTATATTCTGCTGCAAATGTTGCGAGACAAATGTGATCTAAATTTTCCTTTCTGTATATTTATTAATGATAGTGTCACATGTTATGTTTGTAGATTCACTAGGGAGGTGCTGTAGTTGTCTTTTTCATTTGAGGACGAGTGCTCTGTTTTCTTCTTTGTTTGTATTTATGAAGTAGAAGCTTCTTGTTGTTCTATGTAAGGGCAAAGATAGAGTAATGAAAGATGCCAACTGTACACTCATTTGTTGTGCATGTAAAAATGTGTTTCCCATTTTTTGTTATCTATCATATGCAATACTGTTGTCTTGTATGCAAGTTTTAATTGTGTGTTGGAGGCTTTTTGTTATTGTGTCATCCATTTTTGTAGTATATGAGGTGCAGTATGTCGTGGCTGAATATGGGTCCATGATGTATTGTATATCCACATTTGATTGCCATAGGAAACTCATTTTTGGATTAAAAGCATTTGTGAAAATGTCCTTTGGCTGTCTTTTCAAGAAGTGTTGGTTTTCCTATTTGTGATCGTATTGCTATACGTATGTTGAAATGTCTATTCTAATATTACCAATCCACTCGGTGAATGTGAGATTTATTTTGGTATCTATACAATGCAAATGTGTAGCAATTTCTGTGTACATTGCTTTGTTAATGTGGAGATTAGTAGTGTTTGAAGGGGTGAAAATCATTGTTTCATGTAGTAAAGGCTTCAGATAATGGAATATGCAAAGGTTGGTTCTCTTCTTGTGGCATGTAGATGTGTGTTTGTGTGTTTGGATATCCTTGATTTTTTGTGGTAGTAGGTTTTTGTCACATGTTATGTAGGTATCAACAAAAGATGTAATGGCATTATTATCATCAATTTCGTATGTTGGTGCATCTTCTATCCATATGATACCATGTTCATGTTGGCTCCCTTTGCTTTGGAAACGTGATGAAGAAGTAATCATGTATTTTCTCAAGTATTTCATCATCTTTCATTATTAGTTTGAGGAATTGTTGGATTTTATGAGTATAATACCTTGCACAAATTGTTGGATTATTTCTTATTAAGTCTCCTATGTCAGCGTTCGTGTGTTATGGTGTTATATTTTGTTTGTTATTAGTTAAGTATATGCCATATAAACATTCTGTCAAAGGTTCCCACATTCTTTCGACACATGATAATGTCATAAACAAAGACAGAGGACCTAATTGCCTCATATTTTTGTGAATGCATCTTTCCTAAGTTTTTCTTTGTGATCCGGAGAGGTACGAAGGTTTTCGAAGTCTCTATAACCAATTTGGATTTTAGAATGGCTTCAATATTTGTATTATTTGAAACATCTTTAGTGCACAATACTTTGTTTTGGAGTGCACCTTTGCGCAATCGTACCCAAATGGATTGCATAATTTGATTAATAAGAACCTTAATTGATTTGAAAATAAGTTGGATATATTTTGTGAAAAGTTAAGGGATTTGTGTGTTAATCCCCATTTTGCAATGTCTTGATATGTTAGTCGAGGATTTCTAATATATCTTTCTGAGCCAAAGAAAAGTGTAAGAAATTTTAATTCTTCACTATTCTTGTCTTGAAATAGGCCCAACGGTCTATTATTTTTGCAAGGGGCTATGTAGTTGATATTAATTACGTAATCTATGACCTGTTTAGCTGTAATGATGTTATGGATCAGAGTATCTATATAAGTTTCATCAGTATCATTTGGATAGATTTCTTGCAAATGTTGTGTCCACTATTGGTTGATTTGAACATTATTAGATTTGTAAAGTGGTGTTTAAACAAGTGTATGTAACGCTCACATAAGAATAGTTGGTCTAACTTTCCCCATTAAGTATGCGCTTTTATATTGTAGTTTTTTTTAATTCCAAGTATTATTGATGATTCATCGTTAATAAAACTTGAAAATATATGCTTCGTAATATATGCTGGATTTTACTCGTGTTAGCCATCACATTTACAATGCTACCATGCATTCCGTACTAACCACTATGTGTTAGTTCTCTTATTTGAGTAAATGCTATTCTTGGAGCAATTAATCGTTCTTCAATATCATTAAGAATTACCACATTTAACAACTCTGTGTTTCACTTTATTTGGTGAGGAACAAAATACTTTGGCATGGTATTTAGTTTTATTAATGTCTTGCATTCTCTACAAATTCGATGTCTCTTCTTTTCGAAAGGAACATTTTGTTGTCTGTTGGTTATTATCCAAGCGTGTATAATTTCTTTTGCGTATGTTGTTTTTTTTCTAAACAATAAACGCTCACATGATAAACATTCATATTTTGGAGTGTCTCAAATTGAGGTAATATATTTTTCTACAAACTTTGAAAAAGTTCCAAATGCTTTTGAGTATTTTTGTAATGTCATACATTCATCTATTATGCATGCTCGCTTACGTTTGCGTGTTGTCATTTTCAATTGTGAGTTTAAGGTTTGTTCTAGTACAAGTATTGTTGTTACCTCATTATGATATTGTAGCTAATTGTGCTATTAAGTGTCTTGGTTAGTACAATCGTGCTTGTGTTTTACTATGGACTTTTTTTGCTTTTTTTTTAATGTCTAGAATCTTATGTTTGACAATGTCACTACGTAGAATAGCTTCTGGGAATTTTTTATTTAAGATGTCCATCACTTCAGTGGTATAAGTGAGTGTGCTTTCATTAATCATGTTTTCTAAAACACAACCCATGTCTCTGGTCCAACGAGTATACTTTGTTGTTCTTATGTCAATTACAGATGGGAAATTTAGCATATCTGGGTTACTTATTACGAGAAGCTGCAATTTTTGTGGCTTTTGTATAGGCTGTGTTAGTTTAGAAGATAGAGCTTCAATTTGCTTATGGAAATGGTGTATTTCAAATTCGAAACCGAATGTGTAGAAGAAAACATGCTGCAAAAATAAGTCTTCGATGCAATAGAAATAGTTATTATATAGTAATTGTTTGATGTATTGGGTAATGCTTTTGATTTGGGGATACAACTGTGGAAACAACATAAACTTAAAGAATGGTTGACCCCATTTTGCTGTCTAGAATTCAAATTGTTCTAAAATTTTTGTGCATTGTATATAGATTGCTTTTCTTCATGCTTTTGGTATGATATGGAATTTTAGCATGTAAGATATACACAAGAAGATACACTTATAGTTTAAGAAATTCTAGGTCGATATTCATTTGTTCAGAGTAGTGGTCACTTGTCATGTTGATTGCTTTGAACGTAGAGTGTGGGAGATTTTTGAAAGAGTGTTAGAATAATATGTTTGCAAAAGGATAAGAGCAAGTTGTCGAGAGATGTCGACATTCTTACATTATTATAGTTTCATAGTTGCAATTAACGATTAGAATACATTAGTAGATAATTCTTTATTATTTTTGAATGTGGTAATAAACGTAAGTATTTCTCATTAAAAACATGTAGAGGTGGATTTGAAGGTGGATATTGATGTAGAAGTTATTACACAAAAAAATAAAATGTTTCACTAGATTAAAAGTTTCTAATATTTAAAAGAGTTAAATGATTGACTATGCAGTATGTTCATTGAGACAAACAAATTCGCATCTTTAGAACATCACCAAAACAGTACATAGCCCTTCCATGCATTCAGACATGTCTACTTCGCAAACACTTGCCATCACCAAAGCAGAAGACTAGACTTTTCAAAGCTTCGAACAAAGAATTGCAGTAGTACAGACAAACGATATACCATTAGCTTATCACCATCCATCCTTTTACAAGCGAGCCCTCAGGAAGGAAAACAAAAAATAACATCTAAAAGCATGCAATGTTCTACAAAGTTCTGCAACCGACTCCAAACACCAATACTTACGCAACTGACATCGTTCACTTCCCACACACTAACAACACAATATTTGGAAGGCCCTTCTACTCTATCCCTAATAACCGACATGCAACAATAACGTGTTGCATGTCCGCTTTTGTGGGATGTATGTATTTTCCCCGATCGACCGTGTCAACCTGCAACAAATGCCGAAAGAAACGCACAACCAACCTCCCATTAAGTCGGCTCCGCCATAACTAGGCGGGAGCTCCAGACTAAGCCTCCAACCACCGAAGAAGCAACACCCCGCCAACCCTCCATTTGGTGCATACAACTTGACACAACACAAAATGGACTAACGCACGAAGGAGAAACACCATTGAGGAGAATGGACTAACACACGAAGGAGAAACCCCATTTCGAAAGAAGAGAGACAAACGGAAGAAGGGAGACAGGTGCTACTCCAAAAACTAAATGAAACCACTAAAGTGATAAGAACCCTAACCACCCTACTAACCCTAACCTAACCCTAAAGTTTACACTAACCACACCACTAACCCCTACCTAACCCTAAGGGTTCCGCTAACCCCGTCAAATTGACCAAGTATTCACCCAAGCCCAAAAAAACCACACTACCCTAAGACCCTTGTAGGGCCAATAAGTTCATGAATATAAAGGAAATGGGCATTGGGTCAATGCATAAGTAGATTTGCATATAAGGGAGATTATGGGCCAGTTATGGGTTCAACATCTATGAAAATAAGACCATAACATATATACACATTAAACACACATTCAAAATACCCTCTCTCTCTCTCTCTCTCTCTCTCTCTCTCTCCCCAATGTCATGAAAATAAACTCTCAACATACATACCAAAATTCCTTTTTGCCTTCTCTAATGCTTGATTCCCACTAGCTGATGCCATGTATTCTGGAAAACGACTTACTATCTACCATGAGTAATGTACTATAACGCAAAGACATGAGCACCAATGGGTTCAATGTAAAAAAAAAGTAAAAGTGTCAAATACATCCAAAACTAGAAACTCAAACAAGGAAGAAGCAGTGAAGAACAAAAGCTCACTAAAGCTATGTATGAACAAGCATCAATAGGAAGCTCACAAACTAGTTGTCAAGACTGGTCTTATGGCCAAATAGAACTAGCAGAGCGGATCATCAATGTAAAGCAAAATTTGAAGAGAAAATATGGCTATAATTGTGTACAGCTTTGGAAACAATACAAGGGATAATAATTTCAAGGTTTCTTAGTGAAAGGCCGCACTTGTAAGATCGAATTGATGATTGCAAAGTACCATTGTGCAATCAATTTCTTTGTGATGACTATAGTTTTAGTTTGTAATTTACAAAGTCAACTTTGGCCAAAAATATATACACATTTGACATAGGTTGCAATGCACACATGTATTTATGGATACTATGGTATCAATTTCTTTGAGCTTATTTGATGAGGGTGCAATTATATTGAAGTTGAGATGGCCCTAGAGTGATTCATGAAATCAGACAATGAGAGCAGACATTTTGATCAATGAGAATGAAGGACTTAATGAGGGGGTAAGATTGTTGATGATATATGCATGGTTATCCATGGGTTACACAACTCACAAGGGTCATAGGTCCACTTGAAAGAGACTAGTATTTGATGGTGCATTGATGGGAATGGGAGTAGCATGCGTAGGTCACAAGCACCACATTTGTCTTATCACTGACATGGATTCTTCCATCACAGAGTATGCACTTTCTCGGATTGTTTTGGCACATGGTGAACAGCTTATTAGTTTGCACTCAAACAATAGATACGCAACAATTGAAAAACAAAGCCTACTGAGACTCAAAAATGATAGGCTTTGACTTTGGACACCTTCCCATATCCTGGATGAATTCAGAAACCCAAACACAGAATTCAACTGAAAATGATAAGTGTAGTTTTTATACCTTATGGAGTCCAAACCTTTAGGCTTAGATAATTTGACTGAAACCTATGGCTAGAAAATCCTACATAAATGGGGCCTTCTCATAGAATGCCAATGTTAGCCATTCAGTTTCTTCCAAGATAGCCTCACCACGTTGGAAGCATACATAAGAGGAACACTAGCCCCGGGAACAGCTAATCATTTTCTGTGATCATCTTTCTGTTGAAAAGTAGCTCCAAATGCAACCACTAGTATAATAAATTGAATACCTAAGCAAAAACAACCAAACAAAATCCTCAACCTCAAAGGGATCCTGTGAGCCGTAATCATTCATTTCATTTCACTTCATGGTTGAGCTTATAAGGTGAATCATCGGGGAAACTGTATTTCTAGACCTTGATCTTGGGCTGCATGTCTAAAAGCCGTCACTCGTTGTCTATGTGAGGATCCCCTCCTGTAAAAAATTACCTTTGTGATCCCTTGTTTCAAACACTGTTTAGCTACCTCTTCACCAACTTTTTTTGCAGCTTCCTGAGAACACAACTTAACTGATTCAGTGGCACCCTGCTGGGTGCTAATGGCAGATCAACAAAGCTTGAACTTGTTGAAACCAAAAAGAGGACAAGATGAGTAAATCCTTTTTCTGGAAATGCAAACACAATGCTAGGAATTTCTCAAACTAGTCATAGATCACACCAACTGCATAGAGCTGTCAAATGGATTTTTTGGAGATTTCATTTAAAGTGTTACAAAGTTTAGAGCCACTCTAAGGCACTCGGAACAAGCCAATGTTTCTCCACGTTAACCTTTATTTTCTCCACAGTTTATGAACATATTTGAACCGTTTTGACATATTAGACAAATTTAGAATTTTACCTTGACAGCAACTTCTTCATCTGTCATGAAATAGTAAAATAATAACTGCAGGTTCCCGATTCACGAATCCTCTCCCCCCCCAACCAAAAAAAAAGGGGAAAAGAAAAAAAGAAAAGAACCTTCTATTATATGCTTTGAAAATGATTAAAAATCAGCTATTTATGAGGCATTTTGGCTCACTACCCATCCTAACCCAAGATTTATTGAAATGAAGTTGCAAGAAAGAAGTTACAAAGGGCTGCCAACATGACAAAACCCTTAAATCGTAATTTAGCCCAGACTAGGATTAATACCCACACAAACCTAATCTCAACCTATAATTGTGCTTACAGGGAAAGCTTAGAAGGAAAATGTGCCTCTGACCCTGCACGAATCCTTAGAAGAAGAAAGTCAAAATTTTGTGCCTTTTAAGAAAAGCTCCCGTAGAAAGGTAGCAGGAAGGACAGAAGTATCAGCAATACCATGTCCTAAATGAAAGGACCTAACTTTTTAGTAGTGCAACAAGGGCTACTAAGAATGGCTAGCCTTTGTAAGGTTTCTACGCATGTCTGCATAATTGAAGGCCTTTTGTCCTAATCTTTTCATCTATTTCCAAGCAATCACTGGATGCTTCCAAACCCCTCTAACCCAACAAGAAAGAGCACTCATAAATTGAGGTGACTTTAACATAGAATTTAGACCTATCTTATCGAGATTAGGATAAGTTACTATCGTAATCATAAGCTCTTTTCTTAAAATAAGAGTGCTTTTAAGACCAAGGACTTGAGGCTTTAGAAACTTCTCTAACAATACTTTCAACTGAAAGCAATGTTGATTTCTAAACAAAGATGGTGACAAGAGAAGTTACAATCGACAAGGTATACTTCTAGGGGACCGAACTATACTTGCAATCATCACTCAAAGAATTTGTACCGCTTACCACAATAGGGCAATCAGATTGCTTTTCCACAACATTAATGCTCAGTTGGGAGGTGGATGCTGACAAAACAGTCTGCTTGTTTGTGTCATCGATGATCACGGCATACAAGTGCTTATCTGAACAGAAAACCAATAGCCTTGGCCTTTCACTGGTGCCGGTAAGCTGTACACACATACAACAGTTAAAATGATAAAGAGTCGAATCCGCTCATGCCTTGAACTTTTTGCTTGGAAATCATACATCGTAAATACAAAAAAATCACAGAACATAACTCATAAATCACATACTCAAGATTTCGTTAATGACAAGACAAACACATGCCTTTGATTTGCTCCAAAATCAAACTCCGCTTTAACAAGTTTGCAATTCTCGAGTCAAATTTGGTCCAAGCAATACCAGTTTTCGAGCCCGAAGGTTCCGGACCTTGGCACTTTCTGTTCGGGGTGCATGCCTCCTGGCCTCTACCTTCAGTGGCAAACAAAGCGCTCCTGAATACAGAGTTTCCCAAAAAGGGACTCTTAGCTCGAACATCCCAAAGGAGCTGGAGTCAATTTCAATACAGTCGAACATGGAGTGCAAAGCAAAAGACACGTGAGATGGAGTTGCGATGAACCTCGAGGATTGAAAGAGAGGGAGGAAAGAGGTGCGTTGACGAAATGGTGGAGAGCAGGAGGCAAGAAGAAGGCCATGCTTTATTGTCCCCAAGCGGCATTGGAAAGCTAACTAGGGTAAAGGCTCCATTACACCATTGCCCGCTAGTAATTACTAATGACGCAATTTCAGAGTATGCTCTAGTTGTTGTCAAGCCCTCTCCATCAGCCCTGCTGAGACACACTAGAACAAGTAAGCCGCCTATAGATGCACCCACAAAATCCCAAACCCCGCCTTTGCAAACAGGACTGATATGCCCATCAACCCATTGCCATGTAGCACCTTTGGGCCTGCATCAAAAAAGCACCAACCGAAGGTGTGTCAACAACTGCCCCTTTGAGTCATTCTTCCGAAAAGCAATGAGTCACTATGGAATCTAGACAGCTACATAGCCATCTCCTACCAAAGATATCACCCGTCCCAGGTGCAAACAAAGAACATTATCATACAATGCATTCCCAATCAACGATGAAACTTAAAATCAAGCAACATCAATGTTGGAAAAGACTCATGAAGAAGAGTTGATTCACATCAAGCAACATGAGCATTAGAAAAGAGTTGTGACAGAGAGTTGATCCATGCCAACACGATGCCAACCAATCCTGAGTTCCAATGCAACCCAACCCAAGTTCCCAAACACTACCAATACACCTGCACAAACAGTAACTTTCATATCTTTTCTTTGTCTCTGCAAATGATCCCGCTTCATTCCGCACTGCTTCTAGATGGCCACTCTGCATCCCCGAACCCTTGTGAGTGCAAGAGCTAGTTTGACCATAAGGCATCACCACATTCCTTCAGGACTATGCACCTCATTCCTTATTAACCTGAATGGAAACCAAGTATGTCTGTGTGAAGGTCAAATTGTCTTTGCTTCTTGCCATGAAGCCCATCTCCCTACCTCAAGGGTATCAGTCCTCTCTTCCCAATGCTAATCGTAGATGCCCTTCAACATCCATGCACCTCTTTCACACCCTTCACACACCCTCGCCGATGTTCTGGAAGCAAGAAAGAGAGCTAGACACTGAGGACCCATGATTGCCAAATCTCCATAACAAAGCCTCGTGTTAATTCAAACTACTAGCCCACTCTTATGGTTCAAACCCTAAACTCTATCATGCATAGCAAGGACTAGCAATATACATCCCAACCAATGTCATCAACACCCAATGATGGGTGTATACCACATAGTATAAGCATACACTCTCACACATACATATCCACACACATGCACACACCCACACAATCACTCTTGAGTATCCATTTATACAAAGTTTTTCCTACTAAATTTATGTCAGCACTCCAGTAGTAAAGGGCAGACTAAGCCGTGCTTTACATATGCCTACTTACCATGCCATTGCCATTGTGTCCTCCTTTTATTTTTTTATTACATTACTCATGTGCGCCTTGCAAGACTTCAACTATCCAAACCTGAACCCATATTCTTAAACATAGACTAGAGCATGACCAAGCCTATGTTCCTACACACACTCGATAGTGATCTCTCAGTACCCTATTGCAAGAAATGATCCCACAAGCATAGATTCACCTCCTCTCAAAGGTGTATTCTTGCAAGAATTTGCTTGTGGAGCCAATTTGCTATGGCTTCATGTATCCTGCAAGGCACACCACCTTCGGCTGGACAAACAAAGATCTAGCGAAAGTTGTTAAAGATGCAAAGACCGGAGGGGCTTTAAGCGCATGCTCTCGGTGTTATCTTAATGACCCCTACCATCAATGCAAGGAGGGAAGAACCAACAAAGCAAAAAAACCCTGGAAGTGTGTTAATTGATTATAAACAGAGGCTAGTTTGGACGTATATTTCAACATGCAACAATATAACCATAGAGTGGGCCTTCAAGAACTCTCTCTGTCACATGCACCAACTAGCGTCTTCCACAAAGTGCAGATAGCTCCTATGATGAGATATTTTGTCGTATGCCGTGCCCCATTGTGAGCCCTTGTCCAAGGACAATCAGGCACAAGCTACATAGGTCAGTCTCTCAGCCTTAGGTCAAGTCGGTCCTTGTTCACTAGTACCCATTGGAGAACAATAGGTTAGTATTTCTGTCTTAGGGTTTTAGCTAGGTCTAGGTCTCAGCCTAGGTTAGGAGCCCAGGAAGGCCCCCAAAGGGCTGGACCAAGTGAGCTCCCATCAAGGGAAAGTGTGCTGGGGAAGGGCTGCTTTTATAGGCTGCCCGGTGCCCCTCCCTAAGCAGCAAAGGGTAGGCAAGTGAGACCAACCAGCCGACTGGCTGGTTGGCCCATTTGGGGCTCGTTGGCACACCCCACAGCCCCCTATTTAAAGGGGGGTTTGCTGCCCTCATTCCTCATTCAGCTCCCCTCCAGTTCAGCCTCTCTCTTCAGCCCGGTGCAGCCCTCAGCCCTTCAAAACATCCCCTGCAAGACAGCCATCAATTCAGCAGACCCTAAGGGTGATCCAGGAACGTGTCCGTGCAGCACCATAGCTGGCTCAGAGTAGAGGTTTGGGGTTCCTATTTCAGCAGCTTTCTTTTACAGTTTTCAGCTCTTTTTCACAGTTCTCTCACAGCTCTCTTTAGTTCCATATCTCTCAGCTTTTATATAGATCTCTCAGGCTCCATATCTCAGATTCCCGTCTTCCCTTCATCTCTCTCACTCACGCAGCTCCGCTGCATGTCCGGGGAAAGCACGAGCCTCTTCAATAGCCTTGCACAATGGTCCACATCTTCTGTGTGGGCAGCGTTGGTCTTGGTCGAGACTGGGTTGCTTCTCAAGCATTCATGGGTCAACTCTCAATGTCGAAGGGTCATCCTCAGAGTTGCCTCCTGTGCTCTCTCAAGGAGTGTTATTTGTATCTTTTTCAGTTCTCCGAGTATAAAGCAAATTCTTCCCTATTTGGCGAAGGGGGCCCTCAATGGGTAAATCCAGTGTCGTCTACATTCTCTCTAACCCTTACCTCTCTATGGTGCATACGCATACGCCTCGCACAAAGGTTTAAAGGAGGTCTTGCTACGCATTTCACGATCATTAACCGTTGCATATTACATTGATATCAGAGCTTCGGTCTATAATCCAGCTTGACTACCGCGAGTGCATGGTCTTGTTGAGATCCGGAAAGGACACACAGACCAGCATCATGGACTAGTAGAGAGAAGAAGAGAAAATTTTCCACTACCAGGAAGACAAAGAAAGTACGCTTCCGCCAAGCACTCAAGCAATGTTAGAGAAGCTTATGGAACAAAATCGACTCCTCCTATCCCAACTTGAAGAAACTTCATGGCAATTGGGCGAAAGACAAGCAGCTAGAGGAGATGTAGAAATAGCTCGAAGAAGAAAAAAACTACAAAAGAGGAAAACCCTCAAGAAGGCAAGGGACTCTCAAAACGAAAAACAACTCTTACCTGGCACTTCGGCGTGACGAGATGACCCAAGCCGAGAAGCAACACCGACTCGACTAGGAAGCCATGTTGCTCCAACACAAACAGATGTTGCAAGCTAGCATGAGCACTGCTTCCTCCTCGGGTTCGACAACACCAAAGGTTACTCTGACAAAATATGAAGAGGGGAGAGGAGAAGAGTGGAGATGAGGAGAGAATGCACAGCTAGAGAGCACACCACAAATGACTAATTGTACACTAGATTTAGTTGAAAAAATAAAATATATACAAACCCATTTAGGGTTAGGGTTAGGACATCTAACCCTTTCCTTTATAGCACTCTATTGGGTTAGTGATATGCACATATGATCACGTGATGATGCTATGCACACATAATCACATGATGTTGAGCGTGAACTCTCAACACCTTCCCTCAAGATCAACATCATAAAGTAGGCCTTCCCTCAAGATGATGATTCTGAGGAATCGAAGAAGGACTAAACATTACCTTCCATCATACCCCTTTAATGGGAATGTCCTTCCTTTGCGTCAAACCAAGAGCTAGTCGGTATTTCTCGAGTAGCTCTTTACCGAGTGATTTGGTAAAGATGTCTGCAATATTTTCTTTGCTATCACAATGTTACAGTATGATGTCACCAAGTAACACTCTTTCTCTGATGAAGTGCTCTCTAACATCAATGTGCTTTGTCCTGGAGTGATATACTCGATTCTTGGCCAATGCTTGAGCCAATTGATTATCACAGTATATTGTTGTTGGCTTTGACTCATCAAAGTAATCCGTTTTTAACAATAGTCTTTTGAGCCATATAGCCTCACATGCACCTGTAGCGAGTGCTCTATATATAGCTTCAATCGAAGACAAAGAAACAGTTGGTTGTTTGTTTCATAACCATGATATAGCACCTTGATCAAGGAAAAATGCATATCCCTATATCGATCTCCTGGTCTCATGATCTCCGGCATAGTCATTGTCATAGTATCCATGTAACCGTGGATGACTTTCTTTATATTCTATCCCAAACTATCTTATACCTCTGATGTATCTCAAGACTCTTTTAACTGTATTCCAGTGAGACTTGAATTTGCCATAAACTGTGCTAGTAAGCTTACTGCATAACAAATATCTCGCCGTGTAATAGTCAGATATATAAGAGATCCAATGAGCTGCTTGTAGTATCTGTCATTGACTGTAGGCTTTTCTATATCTTTAGTAAGTTTCAAACTGTGTTCCATGGGAGTGGCTGCAATCTTACAATCTACCATATGAGATTGCAGCCACTCCTATGGAACAGAGTTTGAAACTTACTAAATCTACAATCTACAAGCTGACTCATAAATGTGCTATCTGAATCTTCTCCAGAACTCAATTCAAAGGCAATAGTGCATAAGTCCAAGATCTTTCATGTCGAACTCTGCATATAAGTCTTGTTTTAGTTTTCTGATGAAGCTATCCTTACTTCCTGTCACAATCAAATCATCTACGTATAAAAGTGCAATAGTAATGTCTTTCCCTTAAACTTTGTAGTAGAGAGTATGATCTGCATTGGATTTCATGTATCCCAAATCAGCAAAATACTTGTCGATTCTACTATATCAACTTCTGGGTGCTTATTTTAAGCCATAGAGACTTTTCTTGAGATGGCAAACCTTATTCTCCTTTCCTAGTTTAACATAACCTGCTAGTTGTTGCATATAGACTTCCTTGTTTAGGTAACCATTAAGAAATGCATTCTTGACATCGAGCCAATACACATTCCATCTACTGAGTGTCACTAGTGATATCAAGAACCGTATGGAATCCATCTTTGCTACTGGGGCATAAGTCTCATCATAATCCTAACCATATTAGTGTGCAAATCCTTTTGCAACTAGTCTAACTTTGAATACTACCATTTGAATTGTACTTCACTTTGTATACCCATTTGTTTGCTATGGCCTTCTTTCCTAGTGGAGGGTCATATAATGCCCAAGTATTATTCTTATACAAAGCATCCATTTCTTCATTCATAGCAGTTTGCCATTCTGGCTTATCTACTGCGTCTTCAAAGTACACTGGCTCTTCTGTAACCATGATGATAGTCATAAGAGCATAGTTGGTAGTTTCAACCCCATTTGCTTTGCCTTTCTGAGCATATGTCAATCTAGCTGGAGGTCTGCTTTCCCTAGTAAACCGTCCAAGCTAATGTGGCTCTGTTGTGGGTGTTTCCGGCAATTCTTGCTCTTCTTCATCAACATGTTTTGTAGATGACTGTGAAGTCGATGCTTCCATCTCCTGTGTATTTAAGGTTTTTCATTCTAATTCCTCATCGAAGATTACACCTCTGGAGATAATGACTTTGCGGTCGATGGGATCATACAACTTGTATGCTTTGCTTTCTTCACTGTAGCCAACCATCATGTATTTGCGTGACTTCGCATCCAATTTTCTGCGATGATCATCATATATGTAAGCATATGCTATGCAACCAAATATGCGAAGATGCCCAATATGTAGCTTATGTCCAATAAATGCTTAATAAGAAGTCATACCATGTATCGGTTCGGGAAAAAGCCGATTAAGCAAATAGTTTACAATAGCGATTACTTCTACCCAATATTGATTCGGAACATGCTTCTCACTGAGCATTGCTCTAGCACTGTTTGCTAAAGTCCCATTCTTGCTTTTAACTCTTACATTCTGCTGAGGCGTATCTACACATATGAATTGTCTTCAAATTTCGTGATTTTTGCTTTCCCTAGTAGACCGTCTAAGCTGTTGTGGGTGTTTCTGGCAATTCTTGCTCTTCTTCATCAACCTATTCTGTAAATGACTGTGAAGTCGATGCTTCCATCTCCTAAGTATTTGAGGTTTTCCATTCTAATTCCTTATCGAAGATTACATCTCTAGAGATAATGACTTTGCGGTTGATGGGATCGTACAACTCATATGCTTTGTTTTCTTCACTGTAGCCAACCATAATGCATTTGCGTGACTTCGCATCCAATTTTCTGCAATGATCATCATGTATGTGAGCATATGCTATGCAACCAAATATGCGGAGATACCCAATATGTAGCTTATGTCCAGTGAATGCTTCATAAGGAGTTATACCCTGTATCGGTTCGGTAGGAAGCCGATTAAGCAAATAGTTTGTAGTGGCGATTGCTTCTGTCCAATACTGATTCGGAACATGTTTCTCACTAAGCATTGCTCTAGCACTGTCTACTAAAGTCCCATTCTTCCTTTCAACTCTTGCATTCTGCTGAGGAGTATCTGCACATGTGAATTGTCTTCGAATTCTGTGATTTTTACAAAAGTTTATGAATACTGAAGACATGTATTCACCTCTTCAATCTGATCTCATGACCTTCATCTTTCTGCCTATCTGATTTTCTACCATGGCTTTGAATTCTTGAAATCTGAAAAACACTTCAGATTTCTCTTTCAGAAAGTAGACCCAACAATATCTGTTGTAGTCGTCGATGAAAGTCAAGTAGTAAAGTGAACCATTGATGCTGCGGGTCTGGGCATAACCCCATATATCTGTATGAATCAAATCAAGAATACCTCGTGCACAAGAGGTACTTCTGCTAACATTGGTTCGCTTTTGTTTGCCGAAGTAGCATGCTTCGCAAACTTTTTCAAGAACTGTAGCTTTGAAATCCCAATTGCCATATTCTGATTCCTAAGATCTAACAAGTCCTTGAAGTTGACATGACCATATCTCTTATGTCATTTTGTAGATAGTGGCATCTATTGCGATTGAGCTGACATGGCATGCTTATCTGGTACTGTAGCTAGCATTCTGTACAAGCGTCCTTCCTTGACACCTTTTGCTACTAAATGACATCTTTTGGATTTGTCTCTGATAGTGCATTCATCTCCGTCAAAGATGACTCGATAGTTGTGTTCCGTCATTTGACCTATTGACAAGAGGTTCTTGCTGAGCTTCGGAACATAGAGCACATCTTTTACCAATCCTTTCGTACCAGTGAAATTGTTCATGGGGATAACACATGTCCCTTGAACTGGATTTGATGTATTATCTGCTATGTAGATGACATTTTTTTGAACTTCTAATGGTTTCATCACTGTGAACCATTCCTGATGATTTGTCATGTAAGATGATGCACCGTTGTCGATATACCAAGGATCATGTTCTGCTTTGTCGACTTGATAGCTGAAATCCTCTTTGGGATTGTAATCAATGTCTAGGTACATTGTATCAGTTTACTGAATTTCCTCGCTTGTAAGAAACATATTCCCATGTTCATTTGCAAAATGACTGTGACTAGAATGTCCACCACGATGATTTCTTCTTCCGTGAAAATTTCCTCGATTACTGCTGGATTGACCGCCTTAGTCGTACTGCTTCTTGCGACAATCTCTTTCATAGTTGATTTCCTCTTTACTAATTCTCATGTTGCTGAGGATGATGCTGATGCTGATTTTGCTGATGATGACCTTGTTGCTAATGATTACCACTTCTCAGATATGATCTACCTTTGCCTCTGTCTCCACCTCTGCTTTTGTCTGAAGCTGTGAATGCCTAATCATTAGAATTACCTTTCCGTGCTTGAATGGCTTGCGTCCTGAGTTCTTCACCAAGTAGGACTGACTGAAGTTCTTCCAATGTTGGAATTTGACGTTGAATGACAATACTCTGGACTAAATTCTCGTATCCCTCTCCTAGTCCATTCAGAATTACTTGAACAACCATTTCTGCGGGGTTCATAGTCTCTCATGCCGCTGCAAGTTGGTTGTATGTCTAAAATTGTCAATCTTAAATACTTGTAGTCTTTTATCCGGTGTACATAAGCATAACCGGTTTCACTGCTGTTGCAAAAACTCTGGTTGACTTGGTTTCTCAGTGTGAGAATCCTAGAAGTATTCTTTGACTCGTAGAGGTAGAGAGCTACGAGCATATCCCATGCTCCTTTCGATGTCTTGACTATGTTGAGTTGTCCTAGCATGACATCTTGCACATTCTACTTGATAAGACAATAGGCGTACTTGTCTTTCTTATCCCATTCTGCTTGAGCTCGGACAATGGCAAGATCTACTACAGGTGCAAAAACTGTTTGTGTAGCTGTAGATCCCACTACTTGTGCTGTGACAACAGGTGGAGTAGAGCTAGCTGGATCATCCAATGGTCTAGATATAGATCCATCGACATACTTCCATTTGTCCTGAAGTACTAGAATGATCTCCATTCGATATTTCCATGTATCGTAATTAGAGTTGTCTAGCTTAGCAGATGCCTCCAGATTGAGGTTGCTAGTCGTAGACATGGTGTAAAAAATGTACTCAAAGTGTCATGAAAATCTCTGTATAAATCAACTGCAAAAAGCTGACTGTGCCAAGTGAAATCTCTGAACCGTCAGTGAAGATAGAACTGCAATATATAAAATCCAATCTGTGTTACAAGGCTTGTGGCAAATGATGCCGGGAATAGCCAAGAGGCTTTACAAGGCTGAAATGATGTGCACAATGCCGTGAAATAGCCGTGTAGGCTTTACAATGGTGGCATGTGTGTGTGAAATCAAATGCTATCTGCCCACTGAACAATCGGCAATGCCTCTGAAAAACTCTGAAGTCGGCTCACTGAATTGATGAACGTCAAGTTTCAGGTAATGTGATGATGTAAAACCGTATGTGAGCATATGGACTGACTCTGAGTAGGTACTAGTCGGGAATTTCGTGCATGGCTTAGATTGGCAGCTTCGGAAAATTCAAAGCATCTCCTCTATGGCGATCTAGTCTACTCTGATCTAGATCTATACCAACCGTCGAGCGATGAAAGAATAGCAAATAATTCCTTTTCTTTTGTTCTTTTCAAGTGCTCGGTCAGATGCATCGATGTAGAGGCTGATGTGGGTGTAGGAAGTGGTTTTGTCGGCGAGGCTAAAATGTGTGTGTAACTTGCGCCGAAAGGTGCGCGTGATGTGACGATCGCGTAAAGCACAAAAAATCGAGCGACTTTCCTTTTTGGAGCACCCTCAAATTCTTCCTCAATCAAAAGACACGACTTAATCTAGGTGGAGGGGCAAAAGGAGTGCAAATGGTGCTCAATGATGATGTGTCACTGCGGGTCACATACAGTGATGATGTGGTGCTGTGTCTAGCAAGAGGTGTGCCTGTGGAGCAGTGTGTTGAGGTGGCCACTGTGTGCACAGTGTGCCTAGCAAGGGACTATGCTTGCAGGGTCAGTGCCACATGGCAGTGATGAT
This sequence comes from Dipteris shenzhenensis, assembly GCF_047967505.1. Taxonomy (NCBI): domain Eukaryota; kingdom Viridiplantae; phylum Streptophyta; class Polypodiopsida; order Gleicheniales; family Dipteridaceae; genus Dipteris; species Dipteris shenzhenensis. The sequence continues at coordinate 16,395,157 of NC_141613.1, forward strand.
GTGGCAATTGACTCGGATGTTGAGGTCATAGTGTTCACTAGTCAACTGTTGACTGATGAGGTGGCAGTTGATTGTTGACTTATCAAAGTGATGATGTGGCAATGATGACGTGACACATGTGACGTGTCAATGATGATGTGGCACAAGTGACGTGACAGGTGACGTGGATTGTTGACTTGGCAATGCTGACGTGACTGCCATCGTGGCAGATAAGGATGATCTGTCAATTGACTAGCTGGATGATGACGTGGCATATAGATTGATGACGTGACCACCTCACGAGGCTGCTGACGTGTCAGATAAGGGATACATGTCAGCTAGTAGACCAATCCTGATGTGAGTGGTGACCCTAGGATAGGGTCTTGGTATGGGATGCCACGTGTCGGTCAAAGGAGGACCAGAATCTTATAGATTCCGTCTTCTTCTATGTTGAGCTCGTGGAGTAGCGTTGGAGAGCCTGGAGCTTTTGGACTTTGATGGAGAGGCGGCTACCACGTCGTCTTGAGAAGGAGGCTAGAGGTCTTTGAATCTGCGCGCTGGTTGGATGGCTTTGCAAGAGCGGCTGGAGAAGCTGAAGATCGTTGGCCTTAGCGTTGGCCTGTGACCATATGGCGGGAGCAGCTGTAGAGCTACTTGTGTTGTTGCACTACTGGGAGCCACGTTGAAGAGTTCGCCTGGCATTGAAGGAGGCAGTTGCCTTTGTTGTTTGGGGAGTTGTCCATTGTGAGGTCCGTTCACTGTTGTAGAGGGAGAAGGTCGTTCCAGGAGAAGCGCTGCTCACTGGGGCATTGATGGGCTTGTTGGAGCTTGTTTGTTGGGCCGCAGCCTATCAAGGTCGCGGGTCGTGAAGGTAGCTCCTATTTGGATGGCGCAAGAGTCGTTTGCCTTAGCGAGGCGTTGGCCTTAGAGGCCTTGTGTTGTAGAAGCCTTGTGTGATGGAGGAACAGCAGAGTTCATAGTTGATGCAGAGTTCATAGTTGATGCAGAGACGTGTGCATAGGTCGTTGACTCCTCTCTCTCAGATGAAAAAGCTCGAGAACCTTACCAGAGAAAACCTCTTGAACCTTAAGAATTCAAAAAACCTTTGAAACTACCTCTCAACCCTCTCAAAACTCATGAAATTGAACCTCATAAGAAACATGATCACTCAAAAGAGTATAACTCGAGCTCCAGGAAATGAAATCCTAATTTTTCTGATCCGAAACAGGGAGGAGAAGGAGCTCTACGATGAGAGCTAGATATAAAATCCTCAACAAATGGAATGTCACAAGGAATCTCTCTCACACAATCAAATGGACGGAAATTCCTCTCAAATGGACGAAAATTTTCTATCACTCTACGGAAGTGAAAGAATACTCAATCAATCTCAATCTCTCTCACTCTCACACAAAGTATGGTGCCTCAACGGAAGGAGAACCTCTAATACCATGACAAAATATGAAGAGGAGAGAGGAGAAGAGTGGAGATGAGGAGAGAGGACACAGATAGAGAGCACATCACAAATGACTGACTGTACACTAGATTTAGTTATATATACAAACTCATTTAGGGTTAGGGTTAGGGTTAGGGTTAGGACATCTAACCCTTTCCTTTATAGCACTCTATTGGGTTAGTGCTATGCACATATGATCACGTGATGGTGCTATGCACACATGTTCACATGATGTTGAGCTTGAACTCTCAACATACTCCGCTCACCCAATCCACTCCGAATTTCACGAAATATGATGGTAAGTGTGACCACTCAGCCATTTTGCAGTTTATTCATCAATTGTAGCTCATTTTCCGCTAGCCCGGAACAAGACAAAGTCTACCTAGCCGCTCCTCATCTAACCGGTCAGGCAAAGACCTGATCGGCAGCATTGGTCTAGTACTTATACTCATCCGACCACACATGTCACTAGTTTCAAGTTGGATACGTTTGTAACCGACCTCAAAGCTCAGTTTCTACCGCCTCAATACTTGCTGAATCTAAAAGACGAGTTTTCTCGTCTCGCCCAGAATGGTCGGCCGGGATTAACCTACAGTAATAAGGTGATTACCTTGGCCCAGCAGTTAGGCGTGTCCGAGTCCAATAAGCTGAAGCAGTTCATCAAGGGGTTTGACTCCAATATTCTTCCCTGTCTGAAATTTTGACCCCGTCACTTACGAGCGTGTGCTTACCTTGGCTCGGAATCCAGAAATGATGCTAAACAGGGAAAAGACTAAGCAGGCAACAGTCCAAAACCCCAGCGGGTAAATGCCCTCAGCCAAAGGACAATAGGTTCCAGAAGAAGGACAACCAGCAATCTGCTGGTCAAAAAGAGAAGTCTAAGCCCAAGATGACTCCAGAGGAAAAAGCTAAGGTGGGCATTAAGAGAGGATACTTACAGCCCGACGAATAGAAGCGGTACTACGCAAAGCACCGTTGTTTTCATTGCCACCACATTTTAGGGCATGGAAAGAAAGATTGCCCAAAATGGTTGGTCGAGAAGGCTGCAAAAGCGCCAGCTTCTACCGTCGCCACTGTTTTGGCACTCCCAACTCCACCTACCACAACAACAAACGCAGTTCTACTTGCTTTGAACGCCATACCCTCGGTGGTCTTTGAAGGTAAGAAGGAGGGCATGCTCAACAAGAGAAATAAGGCCCTCATCAGAGCCTATGGCACGGCTAAAGGACAACGATTTCTTGTCTTATTCGACATGAGGAGTTCAGAAGACGCTAAATTTCCCTCAGCCCTCACCAAAAAATAGGGTGCACTTTAGTGCCTCATGAGCTTGCGGTGGATGGGTTCACACCTAGGCTAAGCACTCAAATCACACACAAGGCCGTTTCACAGTTCACAAGGCCTCTTTTCAGCATGATTTGATCCTCGCACCACTATTAGGATGCGACATGATACTGAGTCTCTAGTGGTTCCGAGAATATTCACCTGTGCTCGATTGGCGGCAAGATTCCTTCACAATTATCGAAGGACTACCTGAGCCAACCATCATCCACGAGACACAAGCATTCCTGGTATTTCGCTCATCTACCACATCCAAGCAGCTCGTGCTATTTGCAAAGGCCCCGTATGCGCGTTGGTGTACGTCCGCTATCAACTAAATTCAAAGCAACCAACTCCTCCTTTGGGGCAGGCCATGGCCGATCTAATCTAGGAGTTCCAAGATATTATGCTCCCGGACAATCTACCACCATGGCTTCCGCCTCACAGATCCGAGGACCATCGGATTACGCCTCCCAGTAAGTTTCCCTATCGATTATCTAAGTCTATGGATGCCAAGTTAGAATAGCAACTCACTCAGTTATTGTGCGCTGGGTTTATCCGGCCATACTCATCACCATTTGCGGCTCCAATTCTATTTGTCCAGAAAAAGGATAAGACAACACGACTATGGGTCGACTACAGGGCACTCAACAAAATCACAATCAGCATAAATTTCCCATGCCCCGCATAGAGTATATCTTAGAGCGCTTGAACGGTGCCAAGATAGACCTTCAACGGTTACTATCCAAGATAGACCTTAACAGTGGTTATCATCAGGTCCGCATATTCAACACTGACATCCCAAAGACAACGTCCAAGACAGAACAAGCTCATTACGTGTTCGTAGTCATGCCGTTTGGTCTCAAAAATGCACCACTAACATTCAACAAGATGATGTTGCAGGTGTTCGCTGAGCATATAGGAGTGTGCATGTTCATCTTTCTAGATGATATCTTAATCTACTCAGCTACAGCGGAAAGCTCTTCAACTTTCATGTGATAATCAATTATATCTCAATGCCAGGAAAAGTGAGTTTGGCCTCACGGAAATCCAATATTTGGGTTACATCATCAATGCCAATGCATTCGCTTGGAACCTGAAAATTTTCAAGCAATCACAAGTTAGGCAGTCCCCACGACGGCCCAGGAGATTCAATCTTTCGTAGGGCTTTGCCAAGCCTATTGTTCACATATGCCTGGATTCTCCACTACCTTAGCTCCCTTAACCGACTTATTAAGGGTGAAGAGTCGCCGGCAAAAGATATCCGTGACCGGTGTAGCTTGTCAGGCCTTCCACGACCTAAAACGATTGGCCACGACAGCTCCAATAATGAAAATCGCATCTTAGGATGATCCATTCTTAGTCAATACCAATGCAAGCCCATTGGGGCAGTTTTACAGCAAGAAGGAAGACCCATGGCATACTACAGCAAAAAGCTTAACCCTCCCGAAAAGATTTACTCAGCGTTATCCAAGCATTGGAACGCTGGAAGCCATTCCTTTATGGACAAACCTTCACAGTCAAGACAGACCACCAAGCCTTAAAGTGGTTGCAGGCAATGCCTAGCTCCCAGTGGAGCGAACGGCAATCTCGATGAAGTCAAATCTTTGAGCAATTTGGGGGCATGATTGAATATGTCCCTAGAAAGAATAACCCCATTGCCGACACTCTCAGTAGGAAAGCCTCCATTCAGACAAAGAAAAGGCCACTGTACTAGAGAAGCAAGGGAAGGACCTTGACTCTATGAAAACATAGTCCGCGGACTCCGCATAGTTTGGCACTTAATATCAGCGCCTTGACACTTGCATCCGGCCATTATTCAATTCAAGATGAATGGTTATTCTACAGGCAAAGACTTTGTGTGCTCAAAGACAAGCGGCAAGCTCTAATCCATGACGCCCTCACAAGTGGCCTTAGGGGCATCAATAGTACATTGGAGAAACTAGAGCATTATTTTTACTCGCCCAAAATACACAAGGATGAATATAGCTATGTGTAGCAACGCCAAATTTGCCAAAAGGTAAAAGTGTCCCATCAAAAGGTGGCAAGCTTGCTTCAGCCGTTACCGATCCTTGAAGGTCCTTTCTAGGACATCACGATGAATTTTATGGGACCCCTTCCCAAATTTGTAGGTACGCAAAAGACTCAATGTTTAGAACCATTGTTAATCATTTTAGCAAATTTGTATGCTTATTTCATGCAAGAAGACAACAAGCGCAGAAGACGTAGCCCACTTATTTATCAGGTATCGGTACCCGATTGGAGGATTGCCACGGACCATTACCACGAACAAATATTCCAAATTCACCTCTCATCTATGGAGGGCTCAGTTCAAAAACTTTGGCACCAAGCTCCAAATGTCCAGTGCTCTTCATCTGCAAACCGACGGGCAATCAGAGGTATACAATCAATTGTCTTTTGATGTAATAAAATCGTATTGTCATGATGCACAGTCCAAGTGGGAGCAATACCTTCCATTAGTACAGGCCATATTGAACAATACCTATTCTTCAAGTATTGGGTGTACCCCGTATGAAGCCGCTTTTGGCAGGAGGTTCTCTTCACTTCTCACCAAGATGATATCCCCATCTCTTGAAGCCAATAAAACTACAGAATCCATGGCCGAGATCAAGGAGTCAATTAAAGACTGCCTCGCCAAAGCACTCATGCCAAGCCAATAAGTCCCAACAAGATGTCAATTATAAAGAGGGTGTTTGGGTTTATCTTCTTAGGATTATCAAGCAAAGACTAAAACAGGGGGGCAAACGATGCCCTAATTTATCCTTCAGAGGTTTGGGACCATTCCCATCATCAAGAAAATCAAGGACGTCTCTATGAAGCTGCGGTTACCAAACAGTTGGACAATGCATAATGTCTTTTCACGTGGCATGGTTGAAGCCATATATTGGCCCAGCACTCAACGATGTTACCGACGAGCAGCAGCCTGAGGTGATCAAAGATGCAAAAGTCATTGGGCCGGAGCAGATTCTCCTCCACAAATGGAAGCATGAGTCAGGACGCTAGATCCACGAATTCTACACGAAGTTTCGACATCGAGGAACCCATGCAGTAGCATGGCTAGATAAAAGTTTCTTCCAAGAGTTCCCACAAATATTGGCAGACTACTTGGAGGCCATGCAGCCACCACCAAGTTAAGGAGGGAATGTCACATGTACCCCTACACTTGGGTGCAAGCTGACAACTGGCTTCATCGACAAAGTGCAGATAGTTCCTATGATAAAAGTTTCTTCCAAGAGTTCCCACAAATATTGGCAGACTACTTGGAGACCATGCAGCCACCACCAAGTTAAGGAGGGAATGTCACATGTACCCCTACACTTGGGTGCAAGCTGACAACTGGCTTCATCGACAAAGTGCAGATAGTTCCTATGATAGGACATTTTGCCATATGTTGTGTCCCCATTGTGAGCCCTTGTCTAGGGACAATCAAGCACGAGCTATGTAGGTCAGTCTCTCAGCCTTAGGTCAAGTTAGAAGTCAAGTCCTTGTTCACTAATCCCCACTGGAGAATTAGTGTTTCCATCTTAGGGTTTCAGCTAGGTCTAGGTCTCAATCTAGGTTAGGAGCCCAAAAGGGCCTCCAAAGTGCTGGACCAATAGAGCTCCCATCAAGGGAAAGTGGACTGGGGAAAGGCTACCTTTATAGGCTGCCCTGTGGCCCTCCCTAGGCAGCAAAGGGTTGGGAAGCAAATCCAACCAGCCGACTGGCTAGTCAGCCCATCTGGGGCTGGTTGGCTCACCCCTCAGCCCCCTGTTTAAAGGGGAGGGCTGCTGCCCTCATTCCTCATTCAGCTCCCCTCCAGTTCAGCCTCTCTCTTCAGCCCGGTGCAGCCCTCAGCCCTTCTAGAAATCCCCTGCAAGACACCCATCAATTCAGCAGTCCCTAAGGGTGATCCAGGAAGGGGTCCACGCAGCGACCATAGCCAGCTTGGAGTAGAGGTTTGGGGTTTGTTGCTTTGGCACTTTTCTTTTACAGTTTTCAGCTCTATTCACAGTTCTTTCACAGCTCTCTTTAGCTCCATCTCTCTAAGCTTTCATATTGATCTCTCAAGGTCCATATCTCAGTTTTCCGTCTTCCCTTCATCTCTCTCACTTACACAGCTCCGCTGCATGCCTGGGGATAGCACAAGCCTCTTCAATAGACTTGGTCCACACCTTCCGTGTGGGCAGCATTGGTCTTGGTCGAGATTGGGTTGCTTCTCACACATTCGTGGGTCAGGTCTCAGTGTCAAAGGGTCATCCTCAAAGTTGCCAACCATGCTCTCTGAAGGAGTGTTATTTGTATCTGTTGCAGTTCTCCAAGTATAAAGCAAATTCTTCCCTATTTGGGGAAGGGGGCTCTCGGTGGGTACAGGGACCCAATCCGGTGTCGTCTACATTCTCTCTATAACCCTAATCTCTTTATGGTGCATATGAATATGCCTCGCACAGGTTTAAAGAAGGTATTGCTGCGCATTACACAATCAAGTAATTAACCGAAGTGTGCTAACTGATGATAAAGAGAGGCTTGTTTGGAAGTATATTTCGGACATGCAACAATCCCATGGAGTGGCCCTTCAAGAACTCTGTCAAAGCTGTGCTTATGCAAAAGCATGTTTCTGAGGATTTATTAAACTAGAACAAGATATCTATAGCCACAAAGTGAAAATTAATATAGTCACGTTCATCAGACATAGTCATAAAACTGAAAATAACTAACCGAATGGAACACAGAAAAAGCAAAGCCATGTGGGGTGCGAACGAGGATCACCCCCTGCTAAAGCTCGAGCAGCTAGCATATTTATGCATTCCAGTGATACTGCTTTATAGATGTAGGAGGGAGTTACAATGCTTCCAAGAGTAGAACAACAAATAAATATGAAGTTTATGTAGCCAAAACTTCGTGATAATCCTGGAATCTCAGTCACATATGCCCACAAGTCAGCCAATAGAGCAGGCTAAAATTGAAGACCTCACGCTTCTGTCATCCTCCTAGCACGAACCAATTCCCACGTTAGAAGAGTTAGGAATCCAATTCCCACAAGTGAATACAGGTAAAAACATTGGAAATCCCTCCAAATTTCTCAATAGAAAATCCACAGCCTCAATCTCAATTCAGCAATGAAATAATCAATCAAAAAGAACCAAGGTGGTATCAAAACCCAGGCAGAGGGCGGCCTCGGCATCATAGATCCAGAACTACAGAGTCAGGCACTTCTTGGCAAGCTAGTCATCCGCGGTCTGACCCCAGGAGGACAGACGTGGAAGCTCTTGCTACAGCATGGTCTCAGTGCGTGTACTCCCCAGAGAGGGGGTGTTTGGCAGCCTTCTATCCGATGGATCTTCACTTCAGCTCCTTTGACTCATCCCCATTCCCCCTTCCTCCGTAGCCTCATCTCGGTCTGGAGGAAGTTGCGACACAGCCATTCCCAGGTTCCCCCCAGCTGCCGAGAGGAGATAGACAGACAGCCCCTGATCTGGAACAGCCAGGTGATAGATGATACAGGTCGTCAGCTTGGAGAGAGATCCCATATCCCTTGGGCGCTCTGGGCGTGTGGGCCCGCGCGCTCGCTCCGGGTTTGGAGGGACGAGCTGGCAGCAGTAGTAGGTACGGCACGTGGGATCCAGGCTCGGCGAGCGGAGATTGATGCTGCCATCCCTACAGGTTGGAGGATTCCCGTAGTCACCGGACAGCTCTTCCCGAGAGATGAGAGGTGGCTAGGACAGTTCACTCCACGAGGCATTCCTTTGGTGGTGGCAGGCCTCTTCTTGGACTCCTCGGTACACTTCTTCTCCATCACTGATGATAGTCGTCTACAAAGCAGAGAGGCCGTGATTGACCCCCAGCTTCCCTGGCAGCGCCTTTGCATTGTAGGGCTGCAATGGAAGACGTGGCATATAGACCCCCTGATTATGCAGGACCAGGATTGGAGACTCTGGATATGGGAGGGCCGTTCCTTGATAGAGGTGGAGTGGGACCCAAGGGAGTGGCGTTGGCCACCATCGGAGACCTCAAAGAACCCTACCCCCTTCTTTTCTTACAGTGCACGCACGGGTCGGCGTGCTCTTGGGGCTCTCCAGCGTGGGCTACCCACACAGGCACATAGGTGGTATGCCCAGGGGATATCCTTGGTCTTTCTTCGCACTTTCTGGAAGACTCTTTGGGCTAGCTGGCGTCCGAGGAAGATCTCCTACTTCCTTTGGATGGTGGCACACAAGGGGCTTCCGGTTGACAGCTGGCTGAGACAGATGGGGCAGGAGGGGCATTGCCAGATGTGTTTTCAGGAGGAGTCGTCCCTAAAGCATTGCCTTTGGAGCTGCTCGCATGCGCAGACGGTTTGGAAGGGAATCATGGGGATCTTAGCGAGGGCTACACCCGAGCTAGGACCGATCACTTGGGGAGCCGTTTGCTGGTGCAGCACTGAGCCGGGACATCACTTGGCCTATGAGTTCTCTAGACAGGATCCCGTCTTTTTCATCACGCAGGCCACCTGGGCATACATGGACTGCTTCCCTTGGCATCTGACAGAGACAGATGCAGGAGCGATGCCTCGGCACCCAGTTTGGGAGATCATAGGGAGCATCGCAGGCTGGCATATCTGGACTTCCAGATGCGCGCAGACTGTAGGAGCTCAAACTACTTCTACTACCCAGACCCTAGCAAACATCTGGAGCACGATCATTCACATGCTCAAGGGTCAGTGGGATCAGATTCAGGGAGAGTCCCGGGCAGGGAAGGAAAAGAGACGACGTTTCCTTCGCGACTGGGACCACCGGGAGTTGTTCTTCCAGCACTCCACTCAGAGTCTTCAGTGGCATTACGCCCCTCCACCGTGGCTGTTTGTCCACTCTCCGATGATTATGTCCTAAGAGGCTTGTATTTAGCATTTTGACTCCGCGGGCTGAATCCGTTTTGTGATTACAGCCCGCTGGCCTTTAGGCCTTCTTGTACTCTCGCTTTCAAGTAATATAACTAGCACTACTTTTTGCGCCCAAAAAAAAAAAAAAAAAAAAATCACAATTAATCTAGAGAAAGGAAAGAAAGATTGCCCCAAATGGTTGGCCGAGAAGGTTGTGAAAGCGCCCACTTCTACCGTCACCACTGCTTTGGCATTTCCAGCTCTTCCTATCTCAACTACAAACATAGTTCTACCTGCTTTGAATGCCATTCTCTTGGTGGTCTTTGAAGGTAAGAAGGAGATCCTGCTCGACGAGCAAAAGAAGGCGACCCTTGCTTGCACCATTTGGAACTGTAATGGTACCCTCTGGTCTGAGCCTGGGAATTTTTCGGATTCATACACAAGAAAAGAGACAGTCTTCTACACAAAGACATATCAGAGCCCAGAGCGCCCCTTATCGGTGCTCAGTGGATACACTTGGGAGTGAGCCTATAGAGGGGAGACAAGGGCGACAGCCAAAGTACAGGGATCAAGAGGAGTAGCAGTCTTATATAGATCGGCTCTTATTGGGGCGATCTCAGTGGAGAGGAGAGATCCACACTCTAGGTTTCTTTGTATCCAACTACGACGCATCACCACCAGCCGTGATCTCTTCATAGCGGCCTGCTACTTCCCACTAGAGACCTTACATTTTGCTATGGCAGTACAAGAGGAGGCTGAGACATCACCATATACACCCCTCTATCATGATATCATGGATCTCTCAAGCCACAGAAATGTTGTCCTAGTGAGGGACTTCAACGCGAGGACAGGAGCACGCCAGGTGCCACTATAGATTTTTGAGAGGATGTTGTTTTACTTCCGGACATAGATCCAGCTGACGCTGACATATCACGAGTATCTGTTGATAGACGGGCCCCTATTACTTCTTACAAACATGCACTACTGGATCTAGATACGGCACACGATCTCATTATCTATGATGGTCTTGAGCGATGGCCCTCCTCCAGCGGCTTCACCTACTTTCTGCATGGAGGGGGTCTAGCATAGTTGATTATATCTTGGGATCCCCTGCCTTCACATCACATTTCACAGACTTCTCTGTTTCACCACCACTTGGGGCTGATCACACATATCTCTTCTTCAATATCACCACTCCCCGCCTTGCTCTACCACTCACCACACCACCCACCTACACTACCTCTCATGACATACACTTTGAACATAGCCTCTCACCCATATACTCTGCACGGCTTTACACTTTACTCAACTATATTGACCACATACCCCTACTAGAGGACCGGGCCACATTGATTAGCCGATCATTGCACGAAGCTGCCCTTCACGCCTTCCTGTACACCACACGTTCTAACCGTCCACCGCCTTTAGGTTCTGTGCCATGTAATAGGTGGTACGATGATGAGTGTACGGATCTTCGCCGACAACTCTGACTCGAATCCCAACATGGCCTACCAAGTGAACCAGACGCATTATGCGAGTATCGTTGTCTAGTTTGCCAAAAGAAACGAAACTTTGTTCACCAAAACGAGGATGAATTACTAAAAAGGATTTTCCGTAATAATTCCAAAGACTTTTGGCAACAATTTCTTGAACTGCACTCCCCCTCACCACTCATAGACACTCAAGTTTGGCACAACTACACTCCCACACTTTATGACATCCCCGACCAGCCCATACCTAATCTCTCACACATACCACAACCTACCTCTTGCACTCTTTTCACTAAGGGGGGCATCAAAGATGCAGTCATGAAGCTTCATAATGGCCAAGCGAAGGATCATGGGGGATTATGCACCGAGTTTGTTGCATACGGGATTGATATCCTAGCCCCTATCCTGGCAAAGCTACTTAATGAAGTTGTTTGTCTCGGCTTCCCACACACTTGGACCCTCAACACTATCACACCTATCCACAAGGCAGGGGATCCCATCGATCCAAGTAACAACAGGATCATTAGATCGAGTATGTCATGTCCAAGATATATGCTTCGGTGCTAGATATGGAGGTCAGTCGCTATGCAGACATGCAAGGGCTCAAAGCAGATGGGCAAGCAGGCTTTCGACGTGACCACGCGACCATGGATCATATCTTGACACAGGAGTATCATAGAGAGGCCAGGACATGGAGACAAAGGGTATATTGCTGCTTTGTGGATTTCCACAAAGCCTTTGATACAGTACCTCGAGCACACCTCATCAGGAGGTTACAGGAGCTGGGGTATGGGCCAGAGATAGTTTGGGCTGTTATGGCACTTTATGAGAGGGTTTCTGGCAAGCTTCGGACGGGGGGCGGATGGACAGATGAGATCCTGAGCACCATTGGGGTCAAACAAGGTTGTCCACTCTCACCGACCTTGTTTGGCCTCTACAAAGACGAGCTTGAGTCTTTTTTGAGGACACTAGGAGGTGCTAGTTGTTCTCTCGCCGGTTACTTGCTCCAGATCCTTTTGTACGCTGATGATGTGGTGCTATAATCCTTGTCCGCTGAGGGGCTCCAAAGACATCTAGATGCACTACTCGCTTTTTACGAGTCTCATGACTTGAGGGTCAACTTGGGTAAAGCCAAGGTTATGATCTTCAACTCCTCCAGAGCAGCCACACACAGAGAGCAGTTTACTTTTGACGGGACACCGGTTGAGATTGTTTCATCATACACGTACTTGGGAGTTTTGTTTTCAGGACCAATCTTCACGATGAGAACCGGCAATGCAAGCCCGCTTGAGTAGAGGTTACGCTTCCCTGGCCCGACTAGGGAGACAGTGTTTCACTCATACTTTCAGGACCCGTGAACCAAGGTTCTTCTTTTCGACTCCTTGGTTTGACCTGCAGGCATGTATGGTAGCAATTGTTGGCGACCAGACCTCTTTGACACAGAGTGGACTCGACTGGAGAGATTACAGGTTCTCCTACTCTCACGGATGATAAGCAACAAGCCATCTGTCCCTCATTAGATCATCCAGGCTGAGTTCGAGGCATCTCCTCTGTAGTTAGAAGCGGCATTCCAGACTATCACTTATCTCTACCGAGTGTGTGCGTACAGATCATGTACCACAAGGTGACCTTGGTTGGCACTAGCAGCTCAGGGTGATCAGAGATGTTGGTATGCATGCACATGCAGGTGGTTTGAGAGATTGGGTTTTCATATAGACAGAACCTGCTTCTAAAAGCGGTTTTATGCACATCCTCGGCTCTAATCCGGATCTGATGGTAGCCACACTTAAGATCTATCTTGCTGAAAATCACGGCTCCATGTAATGCATCTAGCAAATCATCAATCCGAGCCATCGGATACCTGTGCTTAATAGTGATATTATTCAATGCTCTGTAATCTATACAAAGGCGAAACGTATCATCCTTTTTCTTCTTTAATATCACTGGCGAAGCAAAAGGTGAGAAACTTGGTTGAATCTGCCCCAACTTGAGGTATTCTTCCAGTTGTCTACGCACCTCCGCCTCTTCGGTAAAACTCATTCTATAGGGAGGTCTATTTACAGGTTCTGCCCCCGGGATCAGTTCAATCTTATGTTGAACTTTCCGCTCTGGAGGAAACCCATAAGGTAGTTCATCCCTAAAACATTCAAAGAACTTCTCTGTTATAAGATTAGCCAGCTTGACCATCTCACCACTTTGCGTAACATCAGTGCTAGCCGAAGAATCATCCACCGGCTCTACCGATGCTGTGCAAAGGAATAAAAACTCTACTTGAGTCTTTCTGATTTCCATCACGGAAACCAACGGTCCCTGAGGTATATCTTTTTCCCCTTGCAAGACATAAAGCACATCATTCATCTTGAATTGATATACGTGCTTTTTCCAATCAATGGTTGGATTCTTCCTAGAATGCCACGCCATACCCAGGGCTATATCTGCATGAGCAAGCTTGGTCATTTCAAAATCAAGCTTCTCAGCATAGTCCTGAATCCGAAGTTCCAACTGGGTAACCCTTTGGTCCCATACTTCAGTTGAACTTCCATCTGCCATCCTGACTGTATACGCATAGTCAGATGGACTTGTCTTTAATTTCAGCCTCTTCACGAGCTTGGAGTTAATCACATTGTGAGTTGACGCCGAGTCAAACAACACAATGACATCATGACTGGCCACTTGCCCTTTCATTTTAATTAACTCCGTATCATTAAAGGCCGTATACCCCGTTGCTGCAGGCCTAGATAGGATGTTATCAGGTGCACTCGTCACTAACTTAACAAACAAGGTACTAACCTCTGAGAAGGTCCCGCCAGTTGCGTCTGCATATGTTCCGCATTGAGACTCTCCTGCATTTCTACGTCGCATTCAGATATTATCATATTAGCCGTGCGACGGTCTTTATTCAGTGGACAATCCTTCCACTGATGTCGTTGAAGGCAGCCGAAGCACAATCCTTCTTTTCTAGCTTTCTCTTTTTGTTCAGGGGTCAACGAGGACTTTGACCAAGCCCGGGCTGCCATTGGAGTTATTTTCCTTTTCACCCCAACGGTGGTACTTGTTTTTACTGGTCCCTCAACCGGCTTCACCTGCTTGGTTTGGCCACTTGGCTGCGAGACACTTGTCTTTGAAACCCATTTCCTCTGAAATCCCCCTTTTCTCGAGTGCTCATACTGAGTCCCTGCCTGCACAAATCCACCTGATCTGCCTCTGGCATCCTCATAGTTCAGGGCTACTGCTATAGATTTATCTAGTGTAGTCACATATTTAGCCCGAACTTCCATTTTGATCTTGTCGTTCAGTCCATAGATATAGTCCTTTAACTGAACCGACATAGGGAGAGGGTCTGTTATTTTCATGACACATTCCCTGAATTTGTCAGTGTACTCTGCCACTGACAAGCTCCTCTGACAAAGATTTCTATAAGCATCCCAAGGTCGGGATTCTTCATCAGGTGGGAGAAAGTGTTTCTTGAATTCAGCTTTAAACCCTTCCCAGGTGGTTGGAGCAACTTGATCCTTCTGTTGCTTTATCCACCATCTGTGCGCTGCCTCAATAAACAGGTGTGTGGCCTAGCGGATTTTCTTTAGATCGGATCTAATCTCACAAATGGCGAAGGCTTCTTCCCACTTGTGTAACCAAACCTCGATCACATCAGAGCTGCACTCGGTCATCCGACCAGCGTACTTCTCCGGTCTATAATTAGCGATATTAGGCACTTTGACCCTTGCGCGCTCTAAGGAATGTACACTAGGCTCTGGCTCTGCTGGAGCTTTGCCCTTATCAATCCTAGACGGTCTAGCCGACAAGGCTTGCACCATCTCCCTGATCTCATTTTGACCAGCATTCACTTGAAGCTGCTGGTTCATAATCTGCTGTAAAGCATCCTCTAATATCGAAATCCTACCAATCAATGTAGGTGCTGCATGATGTGACATCTGTTGTGTAGACTGCACTCTAGACTCACTAGGATTCACCCTTGAATTCTGCCCTTCTGCCTCCATAGTTCCACAATGGAAGATGGGATTTTTTTTTTTTTCTTCTCTTTTTTTTTCAGTCTTATCTAAAACCCAAATAACCAATATATACACCCTTCACTTCTGTTCTGCTTTCCTGGTTTTTTTTTTTTTTCTACAGTGCAGAAATAACAGGACCAATTGAAAACAAAAAACTGTACGGGGGAAAGAGCTCCCTGATTTCTCCTCGAAGCATCAATTGAACTCCCTTGTTAAAGATACCGAGCGCCCGATGTAGCTCCAACGTTATATCCAAGCAAAGCCCCACCAATGGCTGGAAAGAAATAGCGAAAAAAATTGCGGAAGCCCACTCAATGACTCAGCATCATCGCTACCACCGATGGACAGCCTGTCGTCACTCGCCTGTGTCTTTCTGGAAGATGAAGTAATCAGACGTTGCGGAGCCCAGGCTGGCGTTGCCTCACGAGAGAAACTGGGCAGCCCAGTTGGTGGAGGTCCAAGCCCGAAACGATGGCTCAGCAATAGACCTGCATCTCCAGAGTCGCCCTTTATTTGCGCACGCAGGGGTGCCGGCGGTTGCTCCGAGCCTACTTTCTTTTACCCCTCTCTTGGACGGCTTATCCCATTCAGCACGTCAGCTTTCCGTCGATCTCTACGTAGCCTCACCTAGCGCCGATCAGTTCCGTCCATCTTTGATGCCATGTCAAGTCTGGAACTTGCGACGGCTCTTTAGTTCTTCTGTGACCTCCCAATATCAAAGCTTGTTCTCAGAAAGGGCACGGCTTTCGTCGCCTACAAACGCCTCATGACCACGCTTTTTGACCTTAACGGAGCTCGTCGCTGGTCGCAGGATTCTCCCTCTTGCCCGTCAACCTAGTGATCATCTTGCGTAGCACTTCCCGGACAATTGAAAACAACGCACACCTTCCAAGCACTAGGCTTTGTCCTGGATTGTCAGCCCCTTAAGAAAGGGCCTGATCCTGAGCTCTGATACCAATTGTCAAAAAACTCTATCTCTAATTTACGAAGCTCTATTCCATACGTGGATACACTCACGGGCGATGGCATACAATTTTTCCACCCAGCCAAATTCTCAAGGATAGTAAATCGTCAGATACGTATATTCCTTCGTTATTTTCCTTCATACTTATCCATGAGACCCTCAATTCCCTAGATAGTTCTCCTTGCCAAATGTCATCATTATAGCCTCTCCACTTGGTGCACCTTTTTACCCCTCTCTTGGGGCACATTAAAAACCACTTGCCCCTTGGCATTATTGCACATTTAGGTGCACCTAGGCCTTAGCACTCAGAACTATCTAGTCAATGCCATTCCGCCCTCACCTAGGACCTTGGCAGTTACTTCTCTTGACCATTTCAATTACGCACATTAACTATTACAAAAGTTGGTCATCTAAGAGAAAATGCCCACCGATCTATCCAAGGTCATGCTATCCCGGCTAGAGCATAACACCTTGGATACTTATGTGTCATCGCACCGACTCTGTATCGAGAGCGGGTGTGCAAAGGGGATACCCAAGGAGAGTCGTATCTGCACATTGTGTGAGCGCCATGAGGTGGAGTTAGAGGAGCACTTTCTTTTTCGTTGCCTAGTCTACTATGAGATTTGTGGACGATACCATTGCCTTTTCAGAGACGAATTAGAGAGCCTCTCCAGACGACTCCTATACCCAGACCAAAGATGCTTGGCAGCTTTTGTTCACGAGGCGGTCCGACATAGAGATCGTCTCATCAGATCGAGGAGACAGGAGTAGGAGACCGTGCCCGGCCCATCCCAAAGTACGATCACAAAGTTCTTCTAGGATAAGCAAGTTGCTATCTCAGTCATGATTAGCAAGAGAGGCAGAGACCCTAAGACTGAGATGCGACACACCAGGCAGAGGACAGACACACAGATCACACTCATTTACATCTCCTCTCTCTTCAGGCCTGGGGTGCAATCGACCGGAGTTACAGTGGCGCTCATCAGACGTCGGGTAGCGGCCAAGAGGGCACGACAGGTTACTCATCCAGATAGAAGATAGCGATCCATTACAGGCTTCCTGCCAGCACTGCCTAGTCCGCGTTGGGTGTATCTTGATTTTTAGGACTTAAAGAGTCGTCTCCTACATAGCCTAGGAGTCTCATGCCTACCTTCCATTCCTCTATGGGGATTTTTACCCCAATGTGAGCCTTCACTTCATCTCGTGGAAAGAGGGCATGGGGGCAGCAAGAAACATAATACACGATCAGCTTGGGCTCTTACTTTAATGTGTTGCCTGCACATTGGCTTCTAAGAGGTGTTACACTTCACTTTCGGGCAGTTGCGTCGGGAGCAAATGATCAATGGAATTGAAAGTGATAAGAGAAGTTTAGAAGGAATATGGATGGAATGACACACGTAGGCATATTTTGAAGTATGTCTGTGTCGCATAGTGCTTCCTATGAGTGGTAAATGTCTCTAACATGGATTCATATCACAAGATAGTGGATATATGATCACGATAGGGCTGCCATAGAGTAGGTTGGGCAAAGAATGTTGTGCAAGTTATCACAAACAATGGGTCGAACTGCAAGGCCTTGGTTGAAATTATATTATGAGAGATTGCAGGACCTAGAGGTTATGGCGAAGCTTCCAAGGATGAGCGAGATTATTGATCAAGCTTTACTAATCATATGCTTTATCACCTGAAAGCTCCTTGCTCACCATTGTTTGTAGATGGTACAAGTATGATTTGGTGAAGCCAGCAAAGGAATTTGTTTGGGGACATGTTCTTGTTTTGTTGAAGTACGCTACGATCATCTATGAAGCAAGTACTTGACTGTTGGAAAGGTCACCTCCCCATCTGTACGCCCCCATATGAGGAGAGTGTCACGGGGGCGTGAAATTCTAAGTACTTTAATGTACTACAAGACCGTGATAACTTTGGTTTTAAAAGTCCAAGCGTGGGCTTAATAATGTGTAATTAAACGCGGCATGGTGCCTAGCACATAAGCGTAATTAATCCCTAGGCCCAAAGGCATTCCAAGGAATTAAAAGAGTGGTTGTTGGGAAATGATGACGTGGCATTTTTAATGGGCCCCCTAGAGGGCCATGTACCTTCAGTGGCCCCCCTAGAGTTCCAGGTGGCTCTAGTGCCTTCTACATGCTCCTTTGCCATTCCTGGACCTTCCTGGGCCTTCTAAACTTCACATGTGTGGTTTTCTCTCTCATCTTCTCCCTTTGTTGAGATTTTGGACTGGTTTTTCAGCCTCCTTCAGCTGAATTCCGTTTTTCTTCATAGACAAACTTACCCCCATATTGTCTTCATCATTAGAGTCTAGTGGAAGCCACCGGCCATTTGTTTTCTTCTAGCGCTTGTACTGAAAAGCTAAATACAACATTTGGCGTGATAGATGGTATCTAATAACCACATTGTCTTCACATGTGTGACATTGAAACACATCACCCTTTTGGTCACCTGACCTAGTTCCCCAATTCATCCCATGTAAATCTTCAAGAGCATTTTCATCTACATGCTTGCAAGACCACATACTTTTTGTTCTATGCATATGTATATTTTGAAATAAAGAAGAAAATATGTGCAGAGGCATAAACCAAGATAACTGTATATAAGCATGGGATGAGCTCAATCTCATATTGAGCAGCTTTGTGGAGAGTAGGTACATCACTTGACATTAGAGATCGCATACGGTAGCAAATGTCAGAAAACATAGGAAATTCTATCCTAGTGAATACATTCCCGCCAATTTTGGTTGAAAAGCTCAACAAAATTTCTAAGAGAGATCTATAAACTCACCAAAATTTGGGAGAACTCTAGAAGGTCACCATAAAAAGCTCACCAAAAATCACACTTGCACACATGTACATATGTACATACACACATACATTATATATATACATATATACATGTGTGTGTGTGTGTGTAGGGCCGGTGTCGATAGTGTTACAAGATGGTTTTCAGCACCGCACAGTAGCGAGCTATGGTCTATCAAAAGACATTAATAGGTTATGGGAAAGCATGCCATCGGGGTATTAAGTCGGATATCTATGGCAATGACATTGAGCATAGTATGGGATCACATAGGTTGGCTATGGATGTTATTTCTCCGTGCAATAGAGTATGGCGACGTGGACCTTGGAGTCCCAAGCTCAAAGAATGATGACGTGATAGATTAGTGCCACGTGGCTCAATGTTGAAACAACACATGGTAGGCTATGAGATTGGCATGTAGGTGTGCATTTTAAAAAAACATTTGTAGTATTTCTTGTTTTTTTTAAATTTGCCTCTATGCCTTTCTTGCTTAGACTTATACCGAAAGGGGCGCCACGGTGTTTGGGGCCAATCGGGTGCACTTGTCTATGTCTGTTGAGCAGGGGCATTCTAGCCTCCATCCCTTTTTCAGTGGTTTTGTTTGTGAACAAATGGGTAAATGCCAAATGGTGATCATGCAATGGTTAATGGTTGTGATATATGCTTTGTGAGCTGTAAATAAGTGCTGAAGTGATTAAAGGTTTAGTTCCACTGCCCTCTGAGTGATTAGAGGCCGGTTTCATTGGTTCCATTGCCGGGATACCACACACTCTTTCTCAAGAGGTGGGCCTCGGTAGTTTGGTGGAAGGATATCTTTGCTGCACTTTTTGACAGCTGAATATTACAACCATAAACATGGTGAGTACCCATGAGCAAGAGAGCTCCACAACTCCTCAAAGGAGAAGGCAGGAAAGCCTTAATGATCCAGCTAGTGTACAGCTGCAGGAAGCACAACAAATGCCTTTTGAGCAGGCCACACATGAAGCTACAACTGAGTTCAACGGTGATACTAGTTCTAGCAGTGAGTCAGATGATGCTACTATGTTGAATGCACAGCTTGCAAGTGCAGTGACTGCTTTGACTCAGCTGGCTCAAAATTTGGCTCAGATTGTGCAAACAAATGCCAAGAAGAAGAAGAAATCAAGAAATCACAAGCACGGAAAGAGTGAGTACACACATGCATCAGCTTCTCATGGCGGACCGCACACTCATGCATCAGTTTCCCATGAGGGACAGCCATCAAAAATGACTCAGAAAGTGACTTCCAAGAGAGAGGAATCGCCCAAAAGAGCACTTGAGAAAGAGGTACAAAAAGTACATCCAGTGCAACAGTATGAGCAGCCAGCACAAGGCCTTGGTTTGGGTATTTCTACTCCTCAAAATAATAATGCGCAGTCCATAAATGTGGCTCAACCACCTCAGCCATATTTGAGGCAGCAACCTGAATATTTTGGTACAGATTCTATCTTTGATGCTATGTTGATTTCACCGCCAATTGGGCATAGAAAGCAAGCCATGTATGACAATGTGGGAATGCAGCCAGGCATGCAAGCCACAGCATATGCTCCCATGCCTAATGTTCAGCCAAGCATGGCTCTCCCTAGTGAAGGGAATGCTGCAAATATACAGCCATCTTTGGGACAGCCAATATCAAATGTATATAAAGAATTTAAGGATGGTGGTTCTCATGTCAAGTTTGATACATATAATGGAGTACAGGACAGGTACAAAGCCCTCACATTCCTTCAACAGTTTGATGCTGCATTTCTTGGGGGTTTGTTTACAGAAGCATCCAAGATGAGGAAGGTTGCCACATTTTTGAAAGGCAATGCACTTAAGTGGTACACCAACCTTATGCTTCATGGGGATGCACCTACTACTTGGCTGGAATTTAAGCAAGTATTCTCTTCTACTTGGCTTACTCCAACTTTTGAAGTTGAAGTACTTTCACACTGGCATGACTTGTCATACAAACTTTGTAAGAATCTTGATGATTACACCCAGAGGTTTTGGGATGTTTTGCTGCCATTGAGCTCTTACAGGCATGTTTCTTTGAAAGAGCAAATAGAGAGGTACTGTTGTGGATTGCCTAGTGAGCTACGTGATTATTGCATCAAAACCAAGGTGGGTTCTATGACTCAATTAATTGAGAATGCAAGGACAGCATATGCATGGATGCAGGAGAAGAATTTGGGCTTTATGGACAGCAAGAAAGAAGACAACAAACGGGCTGCCAAACACCAGGATAAGGACATCAAATCTGAAAATAAAAATCATGGCAAACGACCGTTTCAAAAGGGAGGAAAAGCCCAATTCAAAGCTGGTCAAAGGCGTGGACAGCCTAATAAACAGCCCCGTACCAAGTTATCTGATGAAGAGAAAAAGTCACTCATGGAGCAAAACAAATGTTTTATATGCAAAGGAGAGGGACACCGCTCTTATGATTGCCCATTCAAGAAAAGAGACAGGTCAGATGATGATAAGAATGGTGATAAACAGGCTGATCGGAAGGGCAAAAAGCCTAAACCTTCTGCAGGACTTCTTCCAGATGTGATTGGGAGTTTGCCACATGCACACGATGAAGAGGAAATGAAAAAGACTGAGATGTGCAGAGCATGGGGAAAAATCAGAAATCAGAATTGTTTGTTTTTCTTTGATTCTGGGGCAAAGGCAAATTTCATAACTCCTGATATGGCAGGAAGGCTTGGCATCGAGCCTGAGGAAATGGGGCCATCCGGCATGTGTGATATGGCCAACCCTGAACTCAACACACCTGTCACTCCTATCATTGGCAAGTTGAGGATGCATATCCAGGGATATCAGGATGCAGAGGACTTCTACATTATGCCTTTGCCAGAGTGTGATGCTTTGCTTGGGATGCCTTGGATGTACAGGGTGGGGGCTGATGTGCAGATGAGAAACAAGAAGATTTCTTTAACTCATAGAGGCAAAAATCATGTACTTGATGTAAAGTTGAAAGGGGAGTCCATCCCTATAGTTTCAGCTTCTTGTATTTCCAATGTAATAAAGCATCATATTTCAGCGTACTTGATTTTTGTCAAAGAGGACAGCCAACCAGTTCAAGAAGGCTCTACTCTTTCTGCTTTAGATAGAGAAAGGGCTGCTTTTATTTCAGATTTTCAAGATTGTTTCTCAGATGCACTTCCTCAAGAATTACCTCCCAAGAGGCCCGAGGATCATCAAATTGATATAATTCCAGGAAGCTCACCACCTAATATACCTCCCTATCGTGTCAGTAAGGCACAACAGGAAGAGATAATGTCACAAGTGAAGGAACTCTTGGAAAAGGAATTAATACAGCCAAGTAATTCTCCTTACTGTTCCCCTGTGTTGCTTGTGCAAAAGAAGGATGGCAGTTGGAGAATGTGTATTGATTATAGGGCTTTGAATAAAGTCACAATTAAGAACCGTTTTCCAATTCCACGCATTGATGATATATTGGATCGGTTGGAAGGTTCCTCAATGTTCAGTCGTATTGACCTTAAAAGTGGATATCATCAGATAAGGATACGGCCTGAAGATGTCTACAAGACTGCCTTCCGCACTTCATTTGGCTTATATGAGTTCCTTGTGATGCCTTTTGGTTTGACTAATGCACCTGCCACTTTCAATGAATGATGGACAGAATTTTTAGAGCACACAGAAAGTTTGTGGGCACTTTCTTCGATGACATCATTGTGTTCTCTAAAAATGAGCAGGAGCACAGGAAACACCTCACTATTGTGTTTCAAGAGTTGAAAAGACACAAGCTATTAATAAACACCAAGAAAAGTGAGTTCTTTATGCATGAGATTCATTTTCTCGGTCATATAGTGTCAAAGGATGGAGTCAAGATGGATCCTGCAAAAGTTGAGGCCATAAGGAGTTGGCCAATTTTGAAAAATCTGCATGAAGTCAGAAGCTTTCTTGGGTTGTGTTCATACTATCGGAGGTTTATAAAGTACTTTGCAGAAATTGCTTCTCCCTTGCATGCTTTACAAAAGAAAGCTGTACCGTTTCGGTGGGGACCAAAGGAAAATGCAGCTTTTGAAGAGCTGAAGCAAAAATTGTGTTCTGAACCCGTTATTATCTTGCCACAGATCTTGCAAAACCCTTCGCTGTAACTTGTGATGCATGTGGGAACAGCATAGGAGGCACTTTGATGCAGGATGGCAGAGTGGTTGCATATGAGAGTAGAGTTCTCAAAGATGCTGAATTGTACTTGCAGATATATGAGAAGGAAATGTTAGCAGTGATACATGCTTTGACCACATGGAAACATTACCTTCTTGGAGCTGATTTTTATGTGCAGACAGATCATCAGTCACTTAGATATTTTCTCACGCAGAGAAAATTATCTGAAAAGCACATGAGATGGGCTAACTTCCTCTCAATGTTTCATTTTCAAATTGTACATGTGCCGGGTAACAAAAATGTCATGGCTGATGCACTTTCCAGGAAACCACAGCCTGAAGCAGTCTCCAAGAAACCCAGTGTTTCAGCAGTGAGCATTGCTTATAACAATGTGTTAGATGTGATGAAAGATCAGTATGTTAATGATGCTGATTTTTCAACTATTTATGAAAGAGGGTTTCATTTTGATGCATGGACGACTCTGTGTCACTGATCAAATGCGAAAGAAAGTCATAATGGAAAGTCATGCTCCTCCATATGCAGGACATAGGGGAATTACAGCAACAATTACAGCAGTGGAGCAATACTTTTATTGGCCATCTTTGAGGAAAGATGTGGAAGAATATGTGAGAACATGCATGGTTTGTCAGAAAGTAAAGTTTGACAGGCAGAAGGCACCTGGGTTGTTACACCCTTTGCCAATTCCGGATAGACCATGGCAAAGCATAACTATGGATTTTGTGTTTGATCTTCCACGTACTCCTACTGGACATGATGGATTGTGGACAATAATTTGCAGGTTTAGCAAACAAGCCCACTTTGTGCCAGTAAGAAAGAAAATTACAGCAGATCAAATGGCCAAATTGTTTTTGCAGCATGTCTTCAAGTATCACGGGATGCCTGAATCCATAATCAGTGATAGAGATCCGAGGATGACCAGCCTCTTTTGGAGAGAACTGTTTGAAAATATGGGCACTACGCTGAATTTTTCGTCATCTTTTCACCCTCAGTCTGATGGACAATCGGAGCAGGAAAACTCTACCATCTTGGATATGTTTAAATGCTATGTCTCAGACCACAAAAGCAAATGGGAGCATTATTTGCCTTTGCTGGAATATGCTTACAATAATACGGTGCACACATCCACAGGTAAAGCACCTTTTGAAATAGTGGAAGGTGCCAGGAAGATACCTCCCATTTTGCATACAAAAGAGAAAATCTTCGAAGCTGATCGTTTTGTGGAAAGCCTTGAAGAGGCTTACAAGAAGATCAAATATGCCTTGCAAAGAAGTCAAGACAAACAGAAAAGAGCAGCAGATAAGCACCGCAGGGAATTGGTATTCACAGAAGGTGATTGGGTTTTGCTGCGTTTTCAGAAGGCAAGGCTGAAAAATAAGAAAGGCAAGGAAAGGTTGTACACAAAGCTGAACATGCGTTACTATGGTCCTTTCCAAGTTTCTGAAAAGATAAACGAGGTAGCTTACAGGCTGAAGTTGCCTCCGCATTGGAAGATACATAATGCCTTTCATGTGAGTTTATTGAAGCAATATCATGGAGATATTCCCGAGGATGTACCTGATGAGGTGCAGCCTGAAGTGGAAGAACAGGATGAACTTCTGGTCCCAGAGCAGATTCTGGCACACAGAGATAGAAAGCTCAAGGGTAAAGTTATCCGTCGCTACTTGGTAAAATTTCAAAATTACCCATCACTTGATGCGAAATGAATGGAGGAAGGTGAACTGGCAGATTCACCTGGGATATTGCAGCTTTACCTTGATGCTTTCCAATTAGAGCCGACTGCGGTCCGGGCTCCTGCAGGTAGTTCAGCAGAGCGAGCGTCTGGAGCATTACCTGATGTTCGAGAGGGAGGTAAAGGCAAGGAAAGGTTGTACACAAAGCTGAACATGCGTTACTATGGTCCTTTCCAGGTTTCTGAAAAGATAAACGAGGTAGCTTACAGGCTGAAGTTGCCTCCGCATTGGAAGATACATAATGCCTTTCATGTGAGTTTATTGAAGCAATATCATGGAGATATTCCCGAGGATGTACCTGATGAGGTGCAGCCTGAAGTGGAAGAACAGGATGAACTTCTGGTCCCAGAGCAGATTCTGGCACACAGAGATAGAAAGCTCGAGGGTAAAGTTATCCGTCGCTACTTGGTAAAATTTCAAAATTACCCATCACTTGATGCGAAATGGATGGAGGAAGGTGAACTGGCAGATTCACCTGGGATATTGCAGCTTTACCTTGATGCTTTCCAATTAGAGCCGACTGCGGTCCGGGCTCCTACAGGTAGTTCAGCAGAGCGAGCGTCTGGAGCATTACCTGATGTTCGAGAGGGGGGTAGCACCTCCACTCCCTCAGTACAGACGGGCTCACTGTGATTTCATGAGGTCGCTTGATGACACTGTATGTTTCATCCGAGATACTAAGCTGACAGTATTTCTGCTGTGAGACTTCATGATATTGATGCATCTTGACTATTGATCGCCGAGGATCACATAGATTTTGAGCAGTATATATGGATGGATGCATGCCTCTCCTAGCCATATTTTCACTGTCTCTGTATACTATAGCTGCGGCTTTCTTGTATACTCTTTTATGCTATATTTCATGCTCGCTCCTGTGTTTTGGGGCAGCAAACTGTGGTTTGCTGTTTCAAGAGAGGGGTATGTCACGGGGGCGTGAAATTCTAAGTACTTTAATGTACTACAAGACCGTGATAACTTTGGTTTTAAAAGTCCAAGCGTGGGCTTAATAATGTGTAATTAAACGCGGCATGGTGCCTAGCACATCAGCGTAATTAATCCCTAGGCCCAAAGGCATTCCAAGGAATTAAAATAGTGGTTGATGGGAAATGATGACGTGGCATTTTTAATGGGCCCCCTAGAGGGCCATGTACCTTCAGTGGCCCCCCTAGAGTTCCAGGTGGCTCTAGTGCCTTCTACATGCTCCTTTGCCATTCCTTTGTTGAGATTTTGGACTGGTTTTTCAGCCTCCTTCAGCTGAATTCCGTTTTTCTTCATAACTCCTCACCCGTTTGGATTCCTCGACTTCCGTTTGGGCCGATGGCTTCCCCTCTGCCTCCCCTTCGTAGTGATATGCTTTTCCCTCCGTGCGTTTGGTAGAACGGGCAGAGCTGAGCACTTCTTTTGCTGGTCGAATTTGCAAAAGTGGCTTTTTCTGGACCTTTTTTTTTCTTCTACCGCCTCCTGGGCCTCTCCTCTTGCAAAGCTACAGCTTTCTGTTGAATTTCGAGTGGTCCGACGCGCTGGTTAACTGGTTTTTCTCAGTTTTGGAGGACTTTCCGGCGATGAAACTTCTCCAAAACCTTCTCAATGCATTCCTCTCTGAAGCACGCTTCTTTTGAGCCCAAGAACTCCCACTTCTTCGCGACAGAAGTGCTTCTTTTCGCATTTTTCAGTGGAATTCTTGCTGGTCGGCTCTTGTAAATGCTCTTTCTTCATGCCTTTGCACTCCTCTTTGGCTGAGAATGCAATTGGGCATTGGCTACTATGTCCTCTTGGCGATTGAGGACTTGGTTCGAGTTTTCAGGGCTTGGTGAGTTGTGATTTTGCTATTGCAATTTCTTTTTGCCATAAGCTATTGGTTGGCCTTGTGTGCCGCCTCTTTCTTGGCTCGCAGGTGCCCAGGCAGAGCTACATGAGTCATTCTTTGGTTGGGTACTTTGCTGATTTTATTTTGGAGCTTTGAAAAGCTTTGTGAATGCCATCTAGAAACCACTCAAAGAGAGTGCAGCTGGGGTGCAGTGTGATTGCATCTGGACAGCCAATGGAATTGCACTCGGAAAAGAGAATGCCTTTGGGTTAAGCCTACGGGTTAAGTGCACTTATGTGATGGTGTTATATGCTTGAAAGCCTTGTGAAGGCTTAGTGAATTGGGGCTGCGTGCTCAGTTGCAGGGAAGGTCTCCCAGATGCAACTTGTAATCATTTCACTGTGAAATATAAAGAAATACCGAAAGGGGCGCCACGGTGTTTGGGGCCAATCGGGTGCACTTGTCTATGTCTGTTGAGCAGGGGCATTCTAGCCTCCATCCCTTTTTCAGTGGTTTTGTTTGTGAACAAATGGGTAAATGCCAAATGGTGATCATGCAATGGTTAATGGTTGTGATATATGCTTTGTGAGCTGTAAATAACTGCTGAAGTGATTAGAGGTTTAGTTCCACTGCCCTCTGAGTGATTAGAGGCCGGTTTCAGAGAGCATGGGGGGGGCGAACCTAGGTTCTGAGAGAAGGCCACATGGGCAGCACTATGGCTGCCATGGGGGCAAAGATCACAGAAAGAAAAGAGAAATACCTGGAGCTCTAGAGGCTGCCTCAGATGGCAAGACTATGCAGGATGGATTGTGAGGGCAACAGCCCCTGGATCTAGGCCTGGCAAGAGGCGCCACATGGCTGAGAGGCTCTGGACAACAGGTGACAGCATGGCGAGGGCTATGAGCAGGGTCTTGCTCGGCAAACAGGCCCTGGAAGCAGGCCATACATAGGCGGATCAGGAGCAGCTACCAGGCACTGGGCAGGCCATGGGCCTGCAATAGGCTCCAACTGTGACAAGGCAGCAGCCCAAAAGGGCCTGGCATAGCCCTTATATAGGGCTGGTTGGACCAGCCAACCAAATCAGCCAGCAAGCCAGCGGCCCATTAGGGCTGACTGGTCGGTATTTTGACAGCCCCTTGGGGCCTATAAAAGGAGGGCCTTTGTGCCCTCATATCTCATCACCAGGAGCAGCCAACACAGAGCAGATAGGAGCAGCTCTGTACGAGACAGATAACACACCCCTGATCTTGCTTTTTTAGCATCAGGTCTACAACTTGGATATGGATGAGGGAGATTCGGTACATGACCACTTGACGAAGGTCCAGCAGGCTAATGGTATTAAAGCCGTGTTTATGGTTATTTGTCTTTGTGATAAAGAGGGTTGCATGATGAGTCTTTTAGAAAAACTAAGATCCCTTCAGCTAGTTTCTCCATGCAGTGGAAATAGAAATGATATGGTGTATGCAACTCTGCTGCACTCTCCAGGCCATCTTCTGGAATTGCTGTACTCTTCTAGGTCTGCAACACTGGTGCTGCTGACCACTTATGTTTGCTACTTCTGCCAGCCTGCTGTAGACCTTCCGCACTTTCATTTATAATTTGGCAGCCATTGTATGGCTGTGTCTGTCGCTGTCCTGCCTCAGCCCATTGGCCCTTGTCGAAAGGCCCATGGCTGGCTTCACAGTGCCCCCTTTGTCAGCTCTACATTTTGGACTGTGCAGCGGCCCACATGGCAGCCTATAGTGCTGCCCAAGTGGCTGTAATGTGGATGTTCCTTTCCACCAGATCTACCCATGTGGCATCTTCTTCTCATGCCTACACAATATCCTCTCAGACTCCCCCATCCTATGTAGGTACCATATCCCAATGCTCTCCTCATTTGGGGCTTACAAGTGGGACAATTGATCCTGTTTTCCAACACCCTCTCATTGTCACAGTAATGACCCAAGACGTATCCACTCCATTGGCTCCCTTTCAAAAGCTCTCAGAAACAGATTAAGGAATCGTTCAAGCCAAATATAGAATCTTTGGCTTCAACAAACAGCAGTAAACGTTCAGACATCTTCATCACTATTTCTCAAAATTTATGATTATACTCCACTACTGATAAGTTACTCTGCTTTCATGTGCCTTGGGACACGATACCTGCTGTATCGATCGAACTTCCGATACTATGGGGTTCATACGAGAATTGTAATCTTCTCCTTCCATTTCCAAGTGGTCATACCCTTCCATATCTATAAGGTTTTGACTTTTCTAGTGTTGGTTTGGTTCCTTTTTAAATAAATTTACTTGTTCGCTTGCCTACCTGGTGATATCACTTTATCCATGGTATATGCACTGTGAGACTTTACCATCTTAACATGGTAGTGGCATCTTTCTGTAGAAGAATCATCTCAGCTTGGAGCTGAACTTGTAATCATTTTCTCTGATCCGTTAATACATAAAACCACTTGCTGTCATGTAAAGCAAATGGATATGCATCATTAAGTTGGCCTATACCAAATACATCTTTCACCTGTTTAACCCACTAGGACATGCATGCATGAGGTCGATGCACGCATGTGAACGCTAACACCAAGCAATTTGAGGGATGGACCCAAGCAATAAGATATGGAGTAGGCAAATAAAGCACGTATATGAAGGCCATCACAAAAAGATAAGACAATAAGCAAGGGAGAATGTCCAAAGATGGCCTTCAAATCACAGTACCTCATAACATACCAAGTGTTGATAAATTGAGCCAGTGGCATAATGAGAGCTGAGTCACACGGGAGAATAGGGCAATGCACGTTGAGTGCTACAGCAGCCACCAAACGAGTTCAAAGGGCCAGAGACACTCCATCAACAAAGCAATAAAGACCAATTGAGAGAGTCTGGCCTATACCTAGATGAATCCAGGAACATTCCCAAACTCAATCCTCTAAAAACACAACATAGTGCAGTTTCAATCTCATGATAGTCACTCATCTCTATCCCTATCTCTATATTTTTAAAAGAGAAGGTGCCATGTGGCAAGCAAAGGAAGACCCTTACTTGCACTCAGGTACTCCACGTGGCACTCAAGAGAAGTGCCTGTTTTTGGGTGCCATGGCTGCACGTTTTGAACTCGTAGTTTTTCCCGCCCAAAAAAAAAACTCCTTTTCTTTTGCTCCCTTTCTTCTTCTTGCTATTGCTTCTTTCCTGCCGTTGCTTCTCTCTGTGGGCACTGTATGCTCTATGATCATTTTCCCTCCTCAAGGAGAGACGCAATTTCTGCAATCCCACCGTCTCCCTTTGCATCGCAGCTCATGAAAAATCCAAAGCTTGAAAGGTCATGGTGATCACTTATGTGGACACTTATCTGGTGATGCTCTCACAGTCCATAGCGTTAAACAATTGGTACCCTATGGAAAAAAAGTTTCATGGGCAATCACCAAAATGCAAAGGCTACGCAAAAGGCGCTTTGAATGCTCAAATCAAGATTTTAGCAACTATGCTTTTGACAGCAAACCAGCCAAATTCATGAGTCTGAATTTTGAAGGTGTCGAAAGAATCTCTGGTAGCTTTTGGAAATATTATCGGCTGCCAGTACGATCTACTCGGAAGGAGACATTTGGATTAGGGCCGAAGCCTACTCCTGGACGAATAGGAGGAAGACCTCTGAGGGAAGAGTTAATGGGAAAAGAAGCAAAGGTGGAGATCAAAGCGGAGGTCAAGGTGGCAGTGTTTGAAAGCAAGCAGTGTGCGTGGAGGGGGATAGAAATGTACGTAGGGGAAGGGTTTTGAAAACTCAGGAGTCGCGGTTCCAACGTACGCTCCTACCGGCAACAGCATCAACGGTGACAGCTGCATCCAAGGCAAGCATATCGTGAGTGGTGTGGAATGAAATTAGTTGAGAAGGATAAGGATGAATCAGTGACAGCGAATAGATAGAGCTTCATGGAGCCGAACAAAACCACCACAAGGAAGGAAGCGTGCAAGAGCAAGAGACAAACGCTCAAAAGTGTGGCCAAATCCTAAAGGTGACGGAACAATCTCGACTCACATTGCAATATTTCAGCTTCCACTAATCTTCCAAATACGCAGATTCCAAAGCTCCCTGCTAAAGATACTCATACAAGTCTCCTTCCATCGCAGCCTTCTGTAGACGCATAAACGATTGTATGTCCCTGTTTTATGAGCAGCCTTTCCATCCTCGAGCACCCTCGAGCACCTAACTATTTTATCAAAATTTTAAGGAAAAAAGCGAATGAGTAAAGTAATGGATATGAGACCCCACACAGGGTCTCCTAGGACCCGATCCTCCCTGCAATGTCAGGGGTGGTGATTGGAAGTTGAAGTCCAAAAAACACATGAATAAGGCGATACAATAATTGATTTCGTTGTAGTCTATATAATATTGTTACATAGACTACAACCATATGAATAAAGGTGTCGTCATCCTTCGATGTTGCATCCATCTTGGATTTCCTTGCTCCCTTGCATCGATAACATGCATCAAAAGAGAGGAATGTTGTAAGAATTCAGATCTCCCTTCGTCGTGACTTGCGGTTTCGTGGGCTCTCTAGGGCGTACTGGAACCAAATAGAGACTTTGCATAAACGATTTCTCATAGGGGAGTTAGAGGTGAAGGCACAAACACCAAACCCCATCTTGTTGGCTGAGACAGGTATGATACCTCTCGAAGGAGAGGCATTGTGCCAATTCATGGCATTCCTCAACAAAGTTGGAAAGATGGACACCAATAGGATACCACACAAAACAATGGAAGCTACACGAATTGCTAGATGGCACAGAGGGGCTAAAATGGATGGAATTATGGTTGACATCCCCAAAGATGCATGTGAAATCAGGGAGTTAGTGACGCAGAGAATGCTACAGAAGCTATGGCAAGAACTAGGAAAGTCTTAACATGCATGTGCCTAAAGCCCAGCGAATACATGCAGTACATGTGGACGTCCCTTGGTTGACAACAAGCATCTTCTGGACGATTACGAGCTCGAGGGCGGTAACAGACTTCTCTTTGTTGCTCAGTATATCAAGCATGGAGGCGATTAGATCCTTCCTTTTGTCGAGGCCACGCTTCAGCCGTCGTCCCACGATCGTCCCTCAATTTTTGCCAACTACCTTCTATCCACACAAGGCATGTAAATCTCTCTCAAGCTCTCCTTAACACCATAGCCATAGATCAAAATTTTGTCACAAGAAATTGTGTCGCAAAGGGGTCCTTTTCATTTCGAAGTCATCGCTCATGCCTCAAACTTTGATTTGCAAAACCACACATCTTCAAGAGGGCACCATCTGAAAGACTAGATTGGAGTGAGCGATCTCGATCTTTCTCTTTCCATTGATGTATCTCTTTCCATTAGAGGATAGTAGCATACACCAGATCTGCATTGCTTCATTCATATGTGTTTGGGAAATCCAAGACTTCTTTGTTAGCACAAATTTAGTTTTTGAACATGATGGATCCTAAATGAGGTTGAATATAGAGTCTGGCCATCGCAAAGTTTATTTCTTGGTCTTGTAGGTTTTTGGTAGACTGTCTCAATTTGCTAAAAGAAATGGGAGTTTTGGAAAGAGCAGCAATTTGCTAGGGGTGTTTCCTGCAGGGATTCAAGCTGATTGAAGTCTACTTTCCTTAAATGATTAGCGCTGAGGTTATTGATTGAAAGCTATCATTACGGCTAAGTTCCTTGGGATAGCTCCATTTTGGGGGACGAGGTTCCTTCTACACCAGTTCTTTGCATGTCAGATGCATCAACTGATTTTTCTCTCTTCATTATGCTCAAGGCAACAAAATTTCCAATGAATGTGAAACACATCTTATCTTTATTTCTTAGGGCTTCTGCCCAATGTGAACTACAACCGCATGCTCATTCTTGGCATCTGGCGCATCTGCGATGTGCACCAGCCTCTATAGAAACAAGTCCACAAACTAGCCCAACATACCATGCCCGCCTGCTTGCGCCACCACTAGTGGATTCGACTTTCTTCATCTATTGTGGTTCCTATCAATAAAATATGTCGCAATGCATCATGGGAGGTAGACGGTTTGTAATTCCCTTTGTGTTGCAGCAACAAAGATGATCGTCACAATAGAACACTGCAGAAAGATCTGCAGCAGCTGCTCTTGAGATCCAAGTGACAATCGGAGGAGAGATCACTATGATAGCAAAGGGAAAGATTGTGCGTGTTGACTGCCATTATGCATGTGTAATGACAATGCATTGTGCTCACCATTGTAGGACAACAACGTCATGTTTGGTGGACAGAGTAATTGTTTCTGAGTGGAGATCTCACCTCAAACTGCTTCACAAAAGCAATTGTTGTTGTTGTTGCGAGCCTATCCAATGCAGTCACCTCTCAATCATCACGTTGGATTTGTGAGACAGCACAAAACCATCTCGACTACTAGGGGCGGCCCTAAGATGATCCACAGGAGTCTAAATCTATGCTGGCCTCTGCTACCTAAAGACTGCGGCAAGGGTGTAGCCGAGGGGATAGAAAATGATGAAAACAAAGAGGATGGCTGCAAGGAAGGCTTCGATAAGGAAAAAAACGAAGAGAAAAGCTGAGAGGAAGGTGACAATCAGGCATTTCCAAACCTTAAGAGTGGCCATAAGAGGTACGAAAGCCCCATCTGACAGACAATTCTTGGCCAGAGAAAACCCGATTCTGCTCATATAGCCATTGTTCCACTCCGCATCTACATCATTGCCTATATTCCTAATTCTGCCCTACAACTCAAATTCTAGTCTTTCTGACCTCAACAATTGCAGTAAATCATGCATAATCCCAATTCTATGGCTACAAAGATGGGAAAGAAGCTCGACAAGTGCTAAGGCACGTTTAGACAATCCAATCGAGAAGAAACCAATTTGAGAGCTTCTTTTTCAAGAATAAAGCAAATAGAGAAAAGCAATCATAGTAAAAAATAACACAAAACTTAGACCATTCGATTTTTGGGAGATCAATGCTTAAGATCGTGACACTTGGTTCAAGGAGAGATCTCAAAACCAAAACATGCCTCTAGGCTACCTATCGTAATGATGAGTGTGCTTATTGCCAACAATTAAATGATGAGCGTGCTTTGAATGTTGTTAACTTTTTTACTTTAGCAGCTTAACAAGTAACCTGACCCGTCTATGACGGTGGGCTAGGGACCCGCTCCGCTGGGTCTTGTTGAGTCTCAAAGTTGCAATCATAGATACCTTTAATCAAATTTATGGTTCCATTTATAAATCCAAACTTTGAGGAATTTTAAGAAAATTTGTGAAAAACATATACATACATACCAATACACTTTTTTTTCGTGAAACCACTATATTTATATTAGAAAAAAGTTTTTCTCGAGACTATTCACTCACACACACACAAACACAAAGGCTTATGAATTATGGCCGCAGTAGTGCTAACCAATGTAGCAAGCGCCATCCCATAAAAGAACTGACCATGGCAACAACAACTATCGGCCACATCAACATCATCAGAGCTGGCATACAAATGCCATATCCAAAATCCAATTTGGCAATCATCAAGTGGCCTATAGCCAAAACAACAAACTAATTGAAGATAAGCATTTATGCTCTCAAAGCTCAACTGGATGCATAAACTCAAAGAGGGAAGCAAAGTATTTGAACAAATGGTAACTTTTTGCACAATGCAAGCAACAACAAATCAGAATGATGCAACCAAAGGAGAGAAAAGCAGATTCTCACAACTTCTAAGAATCATGCTACTGGATGATCGGTTCAAACAATGCCATCATAGATAGCCCTTTGATTGAACTCCGATCAAAGCACATAGCCCACAACACCTTGCCTCTACATGTCTTGCCAGTGGATCTTGTGTCACAAAGATTTGCATTTTGTATCACTCACGCCAATTCAGCTCCTATCGTCAGTGCCTCACAATCTTTTCACTACAACAAATCATACATCAAAATCACACACTCACGAATCATTTGAGCTCTAAGGTTGGACTCTCTCCATGCTCCACGTGGTAGTTTCAACCTCCACTCCATGGCAATTTCAACCTTCTCTCTCCTTAATATATGTATAGAAGACTTGGTGCTACTTCTTGAGACATTGTTACTAACCATAGATTGGAAATCCTTGCTTTGAGTATTAGAGAAGACATTTTGCATCGCCACAGGATCAATCTTCATCCACGTAGCTTTGTTATCTTTGCCTTGCATTCCATGCGAGTCCTCTTCATCAAAATCATCTACCTTTAGTCCTAGACAAAGGTGTAGAGAGAAGGGCCCTATTTATTGATGAAAGTTTTCCATGAACAAGGTTTCCACACTAATGGGATTAAAATAGTTCCGATATTAAAAAAGGTTTTCCTCCTATGCCCCAAACTTCCACATATTTGCATTCTTAGACATGGTTTCAAGGGACTTAAGGTTTCAATTTGATCTTCATAGTTTAAATTTGCCGAAGGAGATTTGATTCATGGAATCCTTGCATCCTACAATTTCTTCCTTTCCACTATGTAGTTTACTTGTCATTCTACTCTCTTCCAAATTAGTATTCTCAATATATGTGATGAATGGTAGGAATTTACTTTGGAATACCTTGCTGAATGGGTATCTTTGCAATTTGCACATCTAAATTGTACGGATGGCAATGAAAACATCATCCTAAGATTCATCAAGCAAGCTCTATGTATTCAAGCTTCTTATTGTGGATATTTTATAGACTTCATAATAAAGAAAGCTATGCAACACTTGTAATGTCTTGTGGACATTTCATGATAGATGTTGGATCTCATTGATGCCTATTTGGTCTCAAGTTGTAGTTGGCTACTTAACAGCCTCCATTTAAACATTGAGAGGGTTGAGGTAGGGAGTGCTTGAGCATGGCAAGGTGCTACCATGAATTTGGTCAGGATATTGTCAATCGAAGTAGGCATGAAGGGTTTAGGGTCACTTGGCAGCTCCGACAGCTTCCAATAAGCTAAACAACAACTGCTTTTACATACATAGGATCCACCTCTTAACCTCGCCCACTTCAATGATCTACATTGGAGAATTGGCTGCATTTGCTAATCTGTGCAACAACCACACCCATTTGGCTACCCAAAGAAATGGTTCCATAAACCTGTCCCTCTTTGTTGCATTCCAGTAACCCATGTTCTAAGGATGTATTGCCATTATCTCGTCACTTTTAATGGTGCAAGATGAATGGAATGTTGGCTTTTACGAAGGATGAGCACCTCGTCAGGGTCTACAGATGTCATCTTACATAAATTTGTAGCCTCACCATGGAACACACATTGGGATAGAACATCTAAGTGAGGCCGCTATCATTAAAAGAGGGTATTGTTCATGTGAGATTCGAGAGTGTAGCTAGCATGAACTTTTCGAAGAAACAGTGTTGGGCTCCATTTCCATGAGGGTCCTAATCAATAAGTACTTGGACAAAAACATATGCTCCATGTAGACTTTATAGAGGAAATTTACCCCAAAACAGCATCAAAGAACTGTCAACTCAAACAACAGCATCATCATGGAGACCAACTTTGACTCTTGCCAAGCATTATTGAGTTGGTTGGACGAATCCCATCATGGCTTTGCTTTGTTGTTGGAATCTCCTCTCATAAAGGTTGTGCATAGCGACAAACCTCAGCATTCACCATTGCAAGGAAACTTCGTATCAAACCATTTGCAGAAGAAATTGGAAGGCAAGGACCAGAACACACACGTGCGCGTGTGCGTGCACAGAGAGATAGAGAGAGAGAGAGAGAGAGAGAGAGAGAGAGAGAGAGAGAGAGTAGGTAGCAGGTTCACGCACCAAAATTACTTTCAAAGAATGTGGGAACCTACAATGAGTTGTTTGGTCAAGTTTTCTCATCAAAGTCTTGTAACTTCACCTATCGTAAGCATATGCATGCCTTGTTTTGTGGAGATGCATATTCAAATTCGGTTCAAAGTATCCCTTAAGAAGTGTGATGTGGAGAAAGCACAGTTACAGACAGAAGATCTACAAAATCTTACCTGAATCTCGACATCGTCCATGGTTTCTTTGATGGGTCTTTTAAGAAAAAAAAGAACATGAAAAGCGCATGTTGCAAGGAAGCCTTAATGTTAACTTCCTCTCCACCATGTTGAGGATGATTTGCTATTATGAGTTGTGCAGATGGGAAGCTGCAAGTATGTGAAGCTTTGCATCTGTGTCGATGGCTACCACAAGGAGAGAGAGAGAGAGAGAGAGAGAGAGAGAGAGAGAGAGAGAGAATCTTGGTGGGCTCAAAGAGGGGTGTGAGGTTACTAAGATTTGCGGAGGAGAGCATGAGCATGAATGGGGAGCAAAGAGAGAGTGTGTCTCTTGGTTGGCAAGGCACCTCATTCAAAATGGAGCTCCCTCCCTCCAACCTACATGTGGCATTGGCCTCTCATTATAGATATATGTTATAATATAATATAATAATATATTCTCTCTCTCTATCTATCTATATATATATATATAATTATTATATTATATTATATACAATGTATTATATATATAGATTTATAAAATATTACTTATAGTATATTATATATAATATGTATTATATACATAGATTTATAGAATATTACATATTATATAACATAATAGATAATATATCTCTTGTCTCTTCGCTCTCCTCTCTCTCTCTTCTTCTGCCCCCTTCTCTCTCTCTCTCTAGATATATATAGATATATATATATATATGGAACAAGGGCTTAGGCATCACGCCACATGTTCAAGCCAACTAAGCAATCAGCACCGCGAGAGTAAGCATTGGCTAGCCACATGTCAAGAGCGTGCCTTGCCACGTTATGCTCCAGCGAGTCAGTGTTTGTCCCGCTTTTGCCCCTCTACCCTGCCCAATGGTGCCATGTGGTGAACCTGCAATCTGCCCCTCTCTACCCTACCCTTTGCTCCTCCTCTTTCCCTCCTCCTCCCTCGAACCTCTAGAATTCTTCCCCAAACCTCCAAGGTGCTCCACGTGGCAGGTTTCGTATTTGTCTCCTTAAAGAGTAGTAAGATGTTGAAAATTGAAGGAGACACCAAAGAATAAAACTATTAGCACGGCTTATTTCTTCGCAAGCTCTACTAACCAGCGGTCACTTTTAGACATTTTCAATCAATGACATGCATGGAGGTCATGCCTTAGAGAATTAAGTGGAAGAGTCCATCCCGAAGTACTCAATATTCAAAAGAGAATATGTTGAGAGTGTGCATCAATGCAAAAGGGGTAAGCTATTATTTCTTCTCTACGAGGTCCTTCAACCATGAACTCTGTGCCAAAAGTAGCTTCAAGTTTAGAATTTGAACAGTTGCTTACCATTCGCATTGTGATTAACTTCCATGGGAACAAAATAGGCTGGGCTTAGTATTGAGAAAATAGAAGCATTTGTTGATGGCAAAGGCAATGGTAAGATGAAGAGCACAAATCTAAGAATCATAGTACACTTGTAGAGTAGCCATGGCCATGAAGATTCGTGATGTAATAAATGAGATATGTACATGATTGAATGTAAATTTCAACCATGATTGAATGTAAATTTCATCCAAGATTAAATGTAGATATCAAGATTGTTTATTTTAACATTAAAGTCCATGGAAATGGAATGAAGTATCGACCAATTAAAAGCAATTTTGTTGATGGCAAACTAAGATTCAATTATGGGGTAGCCGTGGCCATGAGATTCATGGTGTTGTACTAAGTGAGATGTCTAGTCAGATGTTTACCAATATTAATTGCAATTTGCAAGAAGAGCTTTAAAAACATGTGGGGGGTTTCAAAAAGTACGGATATGAATTTGGAGATTGGAGCAACTCAATAGAATGTGTAAGAAGAATATCAAGCTAGCTGTGTGCAGAGTAGTTTGGACTGATTCATAAGTTTGAGTAAAAGATAATTTTTTATGAGAGAAAGACTGCTAGGAGGAAAATAAAGGAGAGGAAGACATGAAAGCTTAAGGGGAGGTTCAGTGCATTTCTTTCATCAATGTCAAGGAAAGGAAAACAGAGGTAGGGTGAGAATATACTCACAAAGGTGCAAAAAACACAAGAACTAGAGAAAGAACAATACAATTAATGATTGGGTGATGAGTCGAGAGAGGAGTTAGAAGGGGACAACCCAAAGGATAGAAAACACATAGCTTGCTTGAGAGTGGTTAGAAAGAAGCCTCAACTTGAAAATGTTCAAGATGCATTTAGTCTAGCAGACAAAGAGTTTCATGAGGGCACAGAAGTAGATAATGTTACAAGTGGCAATCAGAAGGTTGATTGTGTGGAGGGACTGTTGTCTCTGTGCCAACATGGACTTAGGTAGAACAGAATGTGTGTGTAGAGTAGTGGAAAAGCTTCGCTTGTACTTGCATAAGGCTAGAAATAATCCCTCTTAGAAATCCAACTTATATGTTCTACATGCAAGTTCTACATACGATTCCTACATGCAACTCCTACATGTGAGTTCTACATGCAACTCCTACATGCGAGTCCTACATGCGAGTCCTACATGCCACTCCTACATGTGAGTTCTACATGCAAGTCCTACATGCCACTCCTACATGTGAGTATACATGCAACTCCTACATGCCACTCCTACATGCGAGTCCTACATGCAACTCGTATATGCGAGTCCTACATGCAACTCCTACATGCAACTCCTACATGCAAGTCCTACATGCAACTCCTACATGCAAGTTCTACATGCAACTTCTATATGCAAGTTCTACATGTAGAGAGAGAATGTCTTACAATTCCTACATGCAAAGAGAGAAGCTCTCCAACTTGTATAAATACCCCATAATGGAATGAAGCCCATACTCTTTGGGGCATTGTGTTGAGTTCTACTTTGTTATTCCAAGCAATTGTCTCAAGTGTCCATGCTTCCTTGCACTCCACGTCCAAAAGCATGTCCTAACCTTGCAACTCCTCCTCCCCTCTCCTCCAACCTTGCAACCCATCCTCTCCCTCTCCTCCTCCCTCCTCCTCCTCCCTTCTCCTCCTCCCTCTTCCTCCTCCTCCTCCCTCCTCCTCCTTCTCCTCTCTTCTCCTCCATGCTACAGCTCGATGCACAACTGCAACCAATATATCTCCACCAACAGCAGCTACCAAAGCCACAGGCAAGATCAGCACCAGAACCTGAGGAAAGATCAGCATCAGAGCCCGAGGCTACATCATCACTAGAACCGCCCATCGACGCCATGCCAGTTAATGAGCCACAAGGGGAGCTAGTGCCAGATCAATAGTATGACTATTGTACACAAGGGACTAAAATACCATTGGAACGACCTCCCCCCAGTACTATAGAATTATCGGGATGTACTTAGTGTCGCTAGTTTTTTGCCCCAAAAAAAAGTAGACTGCATGCACATTTAGACAATGCACAGTCAATGGTGACCACTCCTAGTAAAGCCAAAGAAACGTCTTTGTCTCAAGTTAACATAGCCACTACCAAGGTCACATCCAAGAGAGATACACCTCCAATCCCAAAGATCTACTCCTCACTAAGAGGCACTCAAGAGGGACCTATAAGAATATTCCACATGCTTCTTGATTCCCAAAATTATAACATCTTTATCATTTATGTATGTTCGTATAGAAACAAAATTGGGAATTCCTGATGGTAGCATTGCTCTACCTTCTGCATCACATTTCCATAATTGAATACCTTTTAGTGGCTTCCATTGACCTGATTTTGGATGCATCATATATTGAAACACTGGATCACCATCACGCATGAAAAACCAAAACTGCAATGGTTTTGAATGTCCCACCAAAGCATCTTTTCCTTTGCACAAGTACCCCTTGACAAATGTTTTGAAATCAAGAACCTCTTGAATTACAAATGGAGATGGACGTGAATTTTGGCATTCATTGAAGGATCACATCAAATGAGGAAATGTGAAAGTACAACTTGTTCTTAGTTTCTCTGAGTTGATAAATACATCTCTACCAATATCGTAGAATTCCCCTATGAGAAACAAGAAATACAATAACATAAAACTTGCTCGGCAAAGCTTACATAGAAGGTAGTCCTAGAAGCTAGTCTAGAGAAGGTGTGGATTCAAATGGTGTTGACAGAGGAAATGAAGACACCCCACAAATTCCAGACGAAATCAAAGATCCAACAACAACCACCAATGGTGGAACGTGGTCCACCAAGTTAGCTAGCAATAGATTTAGAAGTTAGTGAGCTCGCCCTTGTGTGGTCAGCAAAGCTCATACTGGTGGTAAGATAGATTTGAGAGAGTAGCATCAAGCTAGGGAGTCTGGATCAGTCGGAGGGTTCATAGAGCTTCTAGTCCAATTGAGACGAAGGGAAGGTGAGTTTGAGTCAGGAGTTGAGTGGAACTATTTACGGAATGTGCAACCACGAGCTATTTGTAAGAAAATAATACAACATCTATGCTCAACAGATAACAGGATCTCGTACACAAGAGAGAAAACCAGATAGTATGGAGAATCAAAAATTTGATTACTGTAGAACTGATACAATAGATGGCGCTGCCTCCCAACCGTGCGCTCCTGTGAAAGAAGCTTCAATGGCAAGCTGGAAACAATAGAGGATGGAGGCTAGATGCTAAGGAATTAGGACTGCTATAGCCAGTGA
Organism: Dipteris shenzhenensis; assembly: GCF_047967505.1. Lineage (NCBI taxonomy): Eukaryota > Viridiplantae > Streptophyta > Polypodiopsida > Gleicheniales > Dipteridaceae > Dipteris > Dipteris shenzhenensis. The sequence continues at coordinate 16,436,309 of NC_141613.1, forward strand.
TGAAATGGCCTTCACGGGCTTGCTCTTATATAGCCACCAGCCATAGTCGGGTAGGCTCAATTGGGTGACTGACCCAATCTGCCCAAAACGATCGACTGGGGTTCGATCTCGAAATAGGCCACCGACCACATGATAGAACCAATGTGCAAAACAGAGCAATTGACCTACGGACACCGTTCGGCCCACAGCCATTCAGGATCATCTGGGACTTCAAACAAGCCCCGCAACTCGACAATGGGCTACCCCAAAAAATGCTCCATCTACCGCCAATGCAGTCAGTCATGGGATGCCTTCCCACACTTTCATGTAGCCTAGTCAGTGGTGTGCCAACTCTATCTGAAGCCGTCCAGCCATCAGGCCACACATGGTCCCCATCTGGTGTAAACCAAGACCTACCGGATAACCAAGCTACTCAAATGCCTTCTCCTCATATGGGGGGCTTACAAGTAGAGTTAGCTAGTTCCCGCGTAGTTACACGAGAGTGGAGCATTGATATCTAACACCCCCCCTCAATGTCCACCTGCAAGTGAACTTATTTTTTCGGCCCAATGCCAAGTCGATGAAGATGCCTCTCCAGCAAGTCTTTTCCAAGAGCCTTCATGAAGATGTCCATAGCATTCTCTGTGGTCGGACAGTACACCAAGTCGACCTCTCCATCCATGATGAGCTCGCGTATAAAGTGATATTGAATCTCAATGTGTGTTGTGCAAGCATGGAACACCGAGTTCTTTGCAATCGCCATGCAACTCTGACTATCACATGATAACTGCGTAGGCTCATTCTACACTGCACCCATGTCCCCCAAAATCCTCCTCAACCATACTGCTTTGCAAGAAGTAAAGCATGCTGATTTGTACTCGGCCTCGGTAGAAGAAAGAGAAAGTGTGGGTTGCTTCTTGCTGACCCATGACACAGCTCCAGATCCAAGTGAGAAATAGTAACCGGTCACTGATCTCCTACTGTCCACGTCTCCTGCCCAATCCGAGTCACAGAGTCCAGTCAAGATGTTGCCCTTGGTATAGGTGATGCCATAATCAAGTGTGCCTTTGATGTATTTCAGCACCTACATCCCTATCCTCCAGTACACCAGTCGCAAAACTGGTGTCCGACCGCGTGTTGCATAGGTAAATCAAACTGCCCACAAGTCTTCTGTACTTCACTTCATCCACTGATGAATCCTCCTTTGAGAGCTTCACGTCAACCTCCATAGGGGTACCAACTGTCTTGCACTCAGCCATGCCAAATGCCTTCAGTATCTCTCTAGCATACTTCAGTTGTGAAATGAAGATCTGTTTCGGCTTCTACCAAACTTCAATCCCCAAATAGAAATGCATTAGTCCGAGGTCTGTCATTTCAAACTCTCTTCCTAGCAAATGCTTTGTCTATGAGATCTTCTCTTCATGGTTCCCTGTTATGACAAGGTCGTCGACATAAAGGACCACGATCATACACTTGCCTCCTTCTCTGAAGATATACAAATTTGCATCAGATGGACTCCTCTTGAACCCGTTTTGTAGAAAGTAGGCATCAATTCACTGGTACCATGCTCGTGGGGCTTGTTTCAGGCCGTAAAGTGCCTTTTTCAGTTTGTAGACTTTATCTTCTAAATCGGGGATCTCAAAACCTAGTGGTTGTTCCACATATACCTCCTCCTTGAGATCTCCATTCAGAAAAGTAGATTTTACATCCAAACACGGGCCAACTTCCCTGGGCAGCTAAAGCCAAAACACTGCGAATTGTGGTTAATCAAGCTGTAGGAGCAAAAGTATCCTGATAATCAAAACCATGTACCTATGCAAATCCTTTTGTTATGAGTTGAGCCTTGTACTTATCCAACGTGCTGTCGAACTTGTACTTGGTCTTGTACACCCACTTGGTTTCGATTACCTTGCATTTTGGTGGTCGGTCCATAAAGTCCCAAGTGTTGTTCTTCATTATGGAGCCACACTCCGACTGCATAGCCTCCATCCACCTATCATCACCCTGTGCCTCTTCAAGACACTTAGGTTCATCAGCACGGATCACCGCTGTCATCAAAGCATAGTTGACCAAGTGTTCCTGCGCCCTTCTTTGCTCCTCTAATCTCTTGGACCGATGGTATTCGGATGGTTCCTCCTCATGGCTAGAGGTTCTCTGCTATCTAAAAGCTGCTTTACCCACTTCGAGAATGGCCGTTGCCATTATGGTTCTGTAGACTCTTCTTCATCTTCTTTGTCTTGAATCCTCCCAAGCACAGTTGGGGGAGTTCGATTTGCTATTGGTGGTGGTATTGGATGGATATCCTGGTCTTGGTTGTCTGGGAAGGAAGCATCCTCCTCTAATTGATGCAGCTGTTCTGAGAAGACCACATCACAACTCACAATTACCATCTTGGTAATAGGGTTTTAGAGATGGTAACCCTTCGCCTCTTCACTGTAGCCCAAGAAAATACACTTCTGGCTCTTCGGTTCCCATTTGGTCCTAGTAGCATCAAGGACATGCACAAAACAATCACATCCAAAAACTCTGAAATGTGCAGCTGAAGGTTTCTTACCAAAAAAAGGCTTGCAGTGGAGTCATCCCATTCACAACATTTGTGTAGCTACGATTGAGGATGTAAACTACAATGTTATATGCTTTAGCCAAGAAAGTCTTTGGCAAATCTTTCCCTTTTATCATACTCTAGCCCATTTCGTAGATGACGCTTATCTTGCATTCTGCTACTCCATTTTGCTATGATGTATGTGGCGGGGGCTTTTGCCTCTTGATCCCGTGACTTTTGCAGTAACTCTCGAATTCAGTCGATGTGAACTCTCCACCTCTGTCTGATCTCAACTTCTTCACCTTCCTCCCTGATTCCTTCTCGACCATTACATGCCATTCCTTGAACCTACTAAAAGCCTCATCTTTAGTCTTCAGAAAGTATATCCATATCATTTTACTATAGTCGTCGATCAGCGTCATGAAGTAGTAGGAACCACCCAAAGCTTCCATCTCCATCTTTCTGCAGAGGTCCGTGTGAACGAGCTCTAGAGGAGCCTTTGCCCTGCTGGCCTCTTTAGGAAAGGGATGCCAATGCTGCTTGCCCATCATGCAAGCTTCACATACATTGGGCAGATCTGAAATTTCTGGTAGGTCTGCAATCATTTCACTTTTATTCATCTCCTTCGAAGAACTAAGGTTTAGATGACCAAACCTCTCATTAGTGTTCTTCACATCCGCTTGAGCACTGAAAGCTGAGATGATCCAAGGTTCATCTGCAGGTACATGAATTACCTCTGTGCAAATCTCCTCAATTGCTATGAAGAGCTCTACTGGTACTACCTATGCGCTATTGTTGACTCTTTTTTTACTTCGTTCTTCTCATCTGCAATCTTCTTTCGGCACTCATTCTGCTTGTGACCTGCCTTGTTGCAATAGAAGCACTTGATCTTCTTCTTTCTCTTTTTATCATCAGAAGAAGATGGGTTACCAGAGTCCTTACCCTTACCTTTCTTTGATCCGGTCTAGAACGCCGAATCTTCTCCAGTCCTCATCTTTTGACGCATCTTCTCCTCCAGAAGCATTGCACTGAAATCCTCAAAGTTGAGGGGCAGATTTCTATTCTGCGTATTCAGCGTAGTAACAAGACCGTCGTAATTTGGTGGGAGAATCCGTATGCACCTTCGTGCTAGATTCTCGTTGGTGATGGTGATGCCAATCGCAATCATCTGATCGCGCAGATTCTTCACCCTGGTGATGAACTTCTCTGCCGCTTCAGACGTAGATAACTTCTCGTTCGTGAGTTGAGTCTCCAGATTCTAAATCTGCATCTGATTCATGGGCTCGTACTGATTTTTCAAGACTGTCCATGCCTCCTTTGCTGTGGTGACATGTTGAATTAACGCCATGATGGAATCACTTACACTGCAGACAATAGAACATAGCGCATCTGCATTTCTTCTTGTCCACACGATAATCTCATCCGTAGTTGGTACTATCTGTTGTCCTACATTGGTTGGATCCGGTCGGCCTCACGTCCACCCCAGCAGTAGTGTCCCAAAACTCATATGCACTTAGGATGGTCTTCATCTTGAACTTCCAGAGAGGATAGTTATAGCCGTCCAACTTTTTGCTTTCACCGAACGGTGGGATTCGCAGTCTTGCGGGCTGGGCCATCTCTCACAATCTGCTCGCAAACCAAAACACACTACCAAATCTTCTTGCTAGAGTCCAGGCTCTGATACCATGTAAGAAAATAATACGTCTGTGCTCAACAGATAACAGGATCTCATACACAAGAGAGAAAACCATATAGTATGGAGAATCAAAAATTTGATTACTATAGAACTGATACAATAGATGGTGTTGCCTCCCAACCATGCGCTCCTATGAAAGAAGCTTCGATGGCAAGCTGGAAATAGTAGAGGATGGAGTCTATATGCTAAGGAATCAGGGTTGCTATAGCAAGTGATGAAATGGGCTTCACAAGCTCGCTCTTATATAGCCACCAGTCGGTTAGGCTCAATTGGGTGACTGACCCAGTCTGCCCAAAATGGTCGACTGGGGGTCGGTCTCGAAATAGGCCACCGACCACATGATAGAACCAATGCACAAAACAGAGCAACTGTCCTATGGTCATCGTTCGGCCCATAGCCATTCGGGATCATCTGGGACTCCAAACGGGCCCCGTAACTCGAGAGTGGGCTGCCCTGGGAAATGCTCCATCTACCCTCAATGCGGTCAGTAGCCTAGTCGGTGGTGTGCCAACTCTATTTGAAGCCGTCCAACCGAGCTACTCAAGTGCCTTCTCCTCATATGGGGGGCTTACAAGTAGAGTTAGCTAGTTCCTGCATAGTTACACAAGAGTAGAGCATTGATATCTAACACTATTGTAATGAGTAGATTGCTTTTATAATATATTTGGCATTGGTTTTCTTCTCTTGTCTCTTTCTCTCCCAATTGAGTACTCTGTACCTATCTTCATACAGTTTGCCTACTCGTTGTGCCACCTTGTGTTAGTTACTCTGAAGTCTATTTTTGCATATTTTTGTATTGACTTACAACCCTGTACAACAACCCACATATTGCAAGAAAGAGATCTTTATCTACAAGCATGCTTGCACCGAGCCTAGCTACGAGTAGTTAGCTAGTTAACTCAAAAGATCATCAACATTGGGTGATCCTACTGGGAAGTGACACACTGAAATGTTGAGTGGGGAATTGACCTGATTGAGAATAGACATCCATAGGATTGAGTGCACGATTTCCACTAGAAGAACTCTATGTTGACCCAAGCCGAGATATAGTCGATACTCAGTTTAGCAAACTACTGCAAAAAGTTTCTCTCAAGATAGTCTGAGGCTCTCATCATCTTGCAAACTTGTTTGATGACCGGTGTCTGGAGTAAGGAGTTCTCCTAAGAATCTCTTCATCTCATTCGATTGTTACAAGAATGTCTGAGACACATGCTCTTAGTGAGGAGAGAAAGGTATGTGGCAAGACAAGAGGAATAACTACAAAGAGGTTGTAGAGGCTGGTAGAATATGGGAGACCAGGAAGCTACAATAAATTCAAAGCCAGTATGAGATGACCAATGGCATTGGGAAGAGGATCTAGGGATCCCCTACGATGAGGAAATCAGATAGACAAGACTCAGCCACGTGCACAGAAGAGTTGTTCTAGGATAACATATGGACACTAGAAGTGAGCCAATTCTACATATCGTCCGAGATGGCCTGGACCTTTCAATAGAGAGGAAGCTTTCAGGTCTTGGCAAGAAGATTTTGAGCAATTGTCGATGAAGAGTCTCCATTCTAAAGAGTCCTATAGGTCATAACGTAGATCGAGCTATTCTCCAAGCCAACACCATAAATCTAGCTATGAGACTAGACACATTCCTAGCCAGGAAGAACAATAGAGGTCCACACGTGTCAAAGGCAAAAGAATAGGAGACTAAACATAGTCATAGCCAAGATTCTAATCAAGACTCAAAGCATAGTCATAAAAGTGGGGTGTGATGATGTTAGCCTCGCTGTTGGGACAAGGGACAATCAATCCTTCTCCACCATCAAGGAACCAAACACCAAGTATTGCACCAATAGAGGGATGCCTCCATATGCATCATTAAAAGCCAAGGCTGGCAATACAAAAGGTTCATGGCTATGAGGTGGATGCCAGCTTCTTTATCAGTAAAAGGACACCACCACAACCATAACCATATGGGGAATGCCACCATGAAGATGATGACAAAGCTAAGGAAGCATTAAAGAAAATCAAGTTGCCTACTATTAAGGTTAAACTAGCTACTCCAATCAAAGGCAAGTTTCAAGATTGTAACAGAACAAAAGACAAGATCCTTACAATCACTTGCAAAGTTTTGTGTGAGTTTGCCATATAAATGGCGCAGTGACAAAGAAGGAATACATAAACTAGTCTCCTTGTATACTTTCTAAGACAACCAAATTTCTTTGGTTATTTCAAGGACTAGTAGCAAATGTCCAAAGCTTTCTTAAAAGATTCCGATAAGAGATCAATGAAGAGGATGTCTGCACTAAACTTAGTGACCTGAAGTAAAAGGAACACGAATCTATTCAAGATTTTGTACTCAGATAGACAGCTCCAATCAATCAACTCAATACAACTCCATATGACAAGTCACTACGAGCTTGGTTGAGTACAAGATGTACTCAAATTGATCTTCAATCCTCAGAAATTGTCAATCCAACAAGACATATGAAGACTTGTTGAATTGAGTTATTGCAATGGAGAAAAGTGCACCCTCCAAGGAGAAGCCCAAAAAGAAAATTAAAGGAAGTAAGGATACCTTGACTAAACTTGACAAGTTGAAGTGAGTTGTGAAAAAATCCTTAAAGGAAATGGGATACCAAGAGAAGTTGAGTCAGGAAGAGAAAATGGTATAACAAGTTCTTCAAGAAGGGGCATATAGAAGATGGCTACAATAGAGCAAGATACTATGGGATTTGTTCCAAATATGGACATGATGAGTCTACTTGCTAGTATGCTAAAAAGAAGATGCTAGAACTGAATTAGCTTAAGCCAAAGTCTAAGAATAAGGACGCACGACAGCCAAAACATGAGCAAGGCAAGGTTAAAGGAAAAATGTGAAAGATAAGAATCAAGGACCTTCAAAGATATGCAGTTACTTTTGCAATGGTAAGCATACCAAGGTTGAATGCCCTTTGTGGTAGTAACATTTGAAGCTACTTCAAATAAGAGAGAAAGGCGAGACACCAACCCTAGATGCCAAGCAATCTTAGATGAAATTATGAGTTCAATAGTAGATACCCATGCAATAACTTGTTCACAACAGCATGTCACTAATGAGGATGGATTAGCCTCTCCTACGGGTGACCTCAATTAGAAGGAACAAAAGAAGATTGCCTCCCAAATCACTCAAAACTAAAGGGCAAAGCTCTATTTGTGGACTGACCTCCTTATTTGTTACAAAAATTGGAATTAGACATGATCACAAATTCATGATTTATGAAAACCATAGAAACCAAGAACAAGGAAACAAGTGGGAGAGAGAAGACAAAGAGAGAGTGACATTGCATGGGGTCTAATCTACCCCCCCTAGATGGTGGCTATTGCTTGCCATCTAGAGTATTTATAATTGTAATTCCAAAAAGCAAAGAGCCAATAATAGTACATCCAAAATCAACCCTTTGTCCATAATTAGAGGGATTGCTCAACATAGCTCCACGAGCTTAAAATATCACAAGGCTTAATATGTCCTCATCCAGAATTGATTAAAATAAATTAGCCCACGGCTTAAAATTCATTACTTTACAATATGGCCAATGGCCTTTGACAGCCATTAGAAACTTCAATCAATCCACATCACCTTCACCATCTCTGTTCCTTGTTATCCAACTCATCATATGTACTCAAGCCACCAATTGTGTTAGTTGTTACAATCAATTGATGAATCATCACACCAACTAATCCCAACACAATTGTACACTTGATATATAGACATCAAAATACACACCTTGCAACCAATTGTAAGTACACCAGTAACACTAGTGACATTAGTATTAACATGGAATCACCCACAATACTAACCATCTAGCCTGGCAAAAACACAGGTAGTTAGGCATCCCTAACTAAACCCCACAAAGCATCCGCTAGAATCCCCGCCGCGTCTGATGCGCTCCTATGGAATGCTTTGCCATAGTCACACTTGACTAAAATAAAATAATTTCCATAGTAAGAAATATCATAAATACAATTCCGTAACAATACTTGAGTTACTTGCCACTAGTAGATAACTTGGTAGAGGCTTCTATAAATCACTCTCAAGACACATCCAGTTCTAAAGGAGACTTGAGTCCTAAAATGACAAAAGCATGGCAAATTTTTCAGCAAATGAAGGTCACTCTTACAATAGCAGAGTTGCACAAAATTGCACCTTATTGCAGAGACTTTCTATTGCCACAAATTCAAGGTGAAGAACCAACTATCAATACTATGGATTCACTAGTCACTATTCTGGTAAATGAAACCTCAATCGTAGATGACCGAGTTCCAGTGATTACTGTTAAAATAAAAAAGCAAAAAATTTTAGGAGTTATTGTGGATGGTGATTCTGGAGTCAACATCCTTTCTACGACTGTGCTGAATAAGTTGCGATTGAAGAACATGAAGCCATCTCCATTTTGTGTTTGGATGGCCGATCAATGACCTGTGGAACCTATAGGTATGCTTTATGATGTTGTTCTTACTATTGTTAGTAGCCATTATACAATGAATTTGTCATGGAAGAGAATGCATATCCTTAATTGTTACGAAGACCCTAGTTGAAAAGTGCCAAGGTGTTGAGAATGCATATCCTTAATTGTTACGAAGACCCTAGTTGAAAAGTGCCAAGGTGTTGCATAACTAGGGATCGAGTTGATGACAATAAAAACTAGAGATAAGGGAATCCAAATTCTGACCAATCCAAGTATGGTACCTAAAAGTTGCAGGCCCTAAGATTGGAAGTCAACGATCAGTTTCCACAAGATGCTGAAACTCGACTTATGGAGCTTTAGATCTTGCTAGTGTGAGATCTAAAACAAAAAACTAAGGAAGACAAGATTCTTGCACAACACTTGTATCCCACTAATTTCACTAAAGATGTTCTTGGGGAAAAAAAAATTACTGAGACTCACTTGGCTAGATTCTAAATAGCTACTTCCAGAACCAACTCAAAAACTTAATTTAGGATCAGATCAGGAGCCCAAAGTAGTGGTCATCAGTACTTATTGAGAGTGCTCTCAATGGAAGCAAGAACAAAAGAGGGAGAGAGAAACAGAGAGCCACATAGGTTTTTAGTGGGTGCAGAACCACCCTAATCTTCTTTTTCATTCATTTATATATGTGTTTGAGTATTGTACATAATTGGGGTAAAGGCACAGTGACCTTTAACCCCCACAACCTCCCACTTAAAGGACAATGTGCCTTTAAGGGAGCACAACCAATGAGCATACTATCCAATGCCCATCAATACACGACAATACTCAAACCGCTGACTAGGTAGACTCTTCGTCAGCATATCTGCAGGGTTATCATCTGTATGAACCTTAACAAGCTCTATGCGCTTGTCCTCAAGTACCTCCCTGATGAAATGGTACCTGACCTCAATGTGTTTGGTCTTTGCATGAAAGACCGGATTCCATGCTAGTTGAATAGCACTCATGGAATCACTATGCAATGTCGGTACACCTGTATGAATCCCCAAGTCTCCCACTAACCAATCAAGCCATATAGCCTCCTTGCAACCCTCTCTGGTTGCAACATACTCAGCCTCTATGGTAGACAAAGCAACGCACTTTTGTGCGTGAGACATCCATGACACTGCACCACCTACAAATGTGAACACATAACCAGAAGTGGATCTCCTACTATCCACATGCCCTGCATAGTCTGAATCTATGTACCCAAGTACACGCATGTCTCTTTTACCAAAGCAGATGCACATCTCCTTGGTACCCTTCATGTACCTCATGATGCACTTAACTGCCTCCCAATGCCTCTTTCCTAGATTAGCCATATACGGGCTAACAACTCCCACTGCAAATGCAATATCTGGTCTAGTAGCTATCATAGCATACATAAGACTCCCAACCGCTGATGCCAAGGAACCTTGGCCATCATGGCCCTCTTCTCATCTGATTTGGGACTATCTATATGACTCAATTTCACATATGGAGGCAATGGATTACTCACTGTATTCCCCCCCTTCATATTGAAACGCTGCAATACTTTTGTAACATACTCTTTTTATGAAAGCTAAAGGAGTTTCCTACTCCGATCACACGTGATGCGCATACCAAGAATATGAACTGCAACTCCCAAATCCTTCATATCAAAGGCCTCATGCAACTTGGCCTTTAATGCATCTAGCTCATAAGTATTCTTGCTAGCCAATAGCATATCATCCACATATACTGCTAGGATTATCAAGCTATTATCCTTAGCCCTTTTAGTGTAGAGGCAGTGATCAATTTCACTCCTTCTAAAACCCTGGAACCGAATGAAAGCGTCAAACTTTTGATACCATTCTCTAGGCGCTTGCTTGAGTCCATAGAGACTCTTCTTCAACTTGCAATGCTCTTTGCCCTTTTCTTCAAAGCCTTCTGGCTGCACCATGTAAATTTCCTCATGCAGATCCCCATGCAAGAAAGCTGTCTTGACATCCATCTGCATAAGCTCCATATCCTCTGATGCCACTAGTCCAATCATGCATCTAAGTGTGGTCATCTTCACAACCAGAGAGAATCTCATCAAAGTCCACACCCTTCTCTTGCTTGAACCCTTTAGTGACCAAACGGGCCTTGTACCTAGGCACATCATCACCTGTGACCATCTTGTAAACCCATTTACATGGCAATGCTTTCTTTCCATGTGGCAAAGAAACCAAGTCCCAAGTCTTATTCTTCATAAGTGAACTCATCTCTGATTGCATAGCATACTCCCACTTGCGTTGATCCTCACGCATCATAGCCTCTCTGTAGCAAGAAGGCTCCCCGCAATCAGTAAGCATCACATAGTCTACCCCTGGAACAAACCTATCAGGTGGTCTAGACACTCTAGATGATCTTCTCAAGGGCGTTTCAGCTTGCTGTCCCACCTACATATCAGCCACATGTGGCTCATCATTTCCACCAATAGATGATCCATCATCTACCGTTGATTGTATACCTGTGGGAGTATTTGGTGGTACCATTTCTTGCACATTTGGTGCATGGACAGCTTGCTGTCTATCAACATATGAAGGTGGATTCACATCCTGGAAAGTGATTCTCCTCATTTCAACATCCCTCATGGGTGCCTTATGCATTTTCTTCTCATTGAAGACTACATCATGGCTGTGTATGATCTTCTTTGCTTCTGGATCCCAGAGACGATAGCCCATCTCTCCACTTTCACCATAACCTAGAAAGATGCATTTCCTAGTCTTAGGATCTAGCTTCTTTCAAAGCTCTTTTGGCACATGTGCATATGCCTCACACTCCAATATACGCAAATGAGAGTAATAGGGTTTCTTGCCTCTCCATGCCTCTTCAAGAATACCACCATCCAAACTCTTACTAGGTGATCTATTGATCACATGCACTGCAGTCTTCATTGCCTCACCCAAAAACCACTAGAAAGACTTGCATTGGAAAGCATGCATTGCACTGGATTTTGCTCTGGAGTACGAGGGGATGTGAGCTCCCCCTTAATCGCATGTGTATCACAGAAATGCTGAAAGTCATGAGAGAGATACTCTCCACCATTGTCAGTCCGTAGGCATTTAAGCGTTCTACCTGACTGATTCTCAACCAAGGCCAGCCATTTCTGAAATACCTGGAACACATCACTCTTTCGAGCTATAGCATAAGCCCACACTTTCCTAGTTGCATCATCAATGAATGTCACATAGTATTTAGCCCCGCCTAATGACCATGTAGGCATGGGACCACATACATCTGATTGCACTAAATCAAGCTTTTCACACTCTTTCTTTCCCCTTCTTTTATGGGTTGATTTAGTCTGCTTCCCATAGAGATAGTGCTCACAAAATTCAAAATCAGAGAAACTCAAATGAGGTACATAATCCAAACGGCATAAGAGTTTCATTCCATTCTGGCTCATGTGCCCTAACCTGCAATGCCACAAAGAAGTGCTTTGCTGCTCGGTTATTGCAACAACATGATCAGATACCTTGATACATGTAAGGAATACAAAGTCCCACACTTGGCACCCCCGGCCAAAAGCATAGAGCCCTTCTAAATTTTCCAACTATGAAAGCCAAAAGTGGTGTGAAAACTAGCATCATCTAGCTGACCCATTGAAATAAGACTCTTGGTCAACTTAGGCACATGTCTCACATGTTTCGAAAAAATTTAGACCCATTTCCAAAAGAAAACTTTATGTCACCTGCTCCCACTGTCACATGCATAGTCATTTCAAAGATGCACACAACCTATCTTTCCATTGTCATATGTGGAGAACCATTCCCTATGGGGAGTAACATGGAATGAAGCAAAGCACCAAAATCCAAAATCCAATCCTGGGAATATGCATCATCTGAAGTGGTAAGCAACTCTGCAGATAAACTAGACATGAAGAGAACGTCATTGTTACTATCATGTGTGATTACATTGATCTCCTCAATCTTCATTTTTCCTTTGTCCTCCCTTGGACTCTCTTCCTTTTGATTTGCACCCCAATTTGCATTCTTTTTCTTATCCTTTTGCTCTCTTATCAGCTTGTAGCAATTCTTTTTCATATGGCCCTTCTTGCCACAGTGGTAACACTCAATGTTCTGTGCCCTGGATTTGCTACGAGACTTCCCCTTGAACTGTGATCTGTCCCTTTGCACATTTAAGGCTACATCCTGCTTGTTGCTGTCCATAGACTTCCGTCTAATCTCCTCGGCCAATAAGCTATCCACAACATCATCAAACTTCAGTACTCCACCAGATGCAGAGTTACTGACAACTATACGGAAGGTATCCCATGAGGATGGCAATGAACATAAGAGAAATATTGCCTTAGTCTTTGCATCAAAATTCAACTTCTGAGCCTGAAGCTGGCTGAAAATAATATTGAATTCATTCAAGTGAGAAGCAATGGAGACCCCTTCCTTCATCTGCAGCTCAAACAACCTATTCATGAGGTAAACTTTATTAGAGGCAGTTTCCTTCTCATAAGTGGCACAGAGTTTCTTCCACAAATCTTCCGTAGTCTGCTCATTTACTACTGTGAAATAAACTCACTCTGCAAGATGAAGTCTAATAGTAGACTTTGCTAATGCATCCAACTCATTCCAATCATCCTCAGACATATTTGCAGGCTTAGCTTCAATCCCTGCCAAGGGTTTAATCTGCTTCTTTTGAATAAGCACATCCCTTATCTGTTCTTTCCATAAAGAAAAGTTTGTCCCATCAAACTTTTTAATGCTGAAAAACTCCTTTTTAGACATGGAAGAGGATGCCATGATGCAAATGAAGCAAAATCCCAAATGCTAGTACCTGCAAGAGCGAATCACACCAAATACCAGGTGCACCCAAATGTGTATGCCACAATAGACTGAAATATCACCAAAGCTCAAAGCTCAAAGCATCAAAAGATGCAACTGACTCATGTGCATGTACTATGCATCCATATGAGCAAATCTGGCCCAACAGAAAATGCCAACTGCAATGGCAATCCAAAATGCCAGTAAGTGTCAAATGGCTCAAGCATAAACACCGTCCATGGGCATATGCATCAATAATATCTCATCCAAGAGAGCCTAACACTATCAGTGCATCACCTGCAATGTGTCAAAGCTATCCCTCAGCATAAAATAACATCCATGTGCAAAGCATCCATATAAAATAACATCCCACAAGGTAATCTGGGCCTATTAGCGCATCCAATAAGGATTGCAATGCATCTAAATGGCCTATAAATCATCCACTGCAACCCAATGCACACCATGAATGAGTGCACATGGCTCAAACTGCAACTAGAGTGATCTGCATAAGGTATGCTCAAGAAATCATGGTCCCATGAAAAAGACCGCTACTAAAAATAGAACCTGAGATGCCTTAAAACATGGGTGCCATTGCATAATCAGACTCAGCAAGAAAATCTGCAAATATCTCTCTTCTGCCGGAACTCCAAAATCACCACCGATGAGTGAGAAATGGGAGTCAACACTTATCCACTGCCATGTGGCATAAGTCTAAGGTTTCAAAACCTTAGAATGAAAAATGCATAACAAAGAGATGAAATCGAATACACAGAGATCTATAACTCTGAAAATACTCCACTGAATTGTGGAAGAACTGACAGGTAGGGGTTTTTGGGCATCCGGAACGCAATGGAAACCGCGGTCTCAATCACTAGGTCCAACACACGGATTGAAAAACGTTTTTGGAAACATAGCTGTTTGTAAACTCCACCAGAGTGTAAATGATGAGCAACATAGAAGTTTTAGGACCTCGTGAGTCCACCGGAACTGACAGATCTGCAAATGGTTGCTCCAAACTTGAGTTCCAACACCCGGGCAAAAAAACGTAGGAACTGACATAGTGAGTCAGAAATCCAATGAAATGATCTCAGATTCAAGAATGAAGGTGTTTCCAAGCTCTTGAAGTGAAGTGGACACCAAAACTTGAGTTCCAACACCCGGGCAGAAAAACGTAGGAACTGACACAGTGAGTCAGAAATCCAATGAAATGATCCTAGATTCAAGAATGAAGGTGTTTCCAAGCTCCTGAAGTGAAGTGGACACCAAAAGCAAGCAATAGTTCCTCTACAAGTCAATACGGAGTCTCTGTCATCGAACGAAACAGGGAAAAGCTCAAAAAACGACTTTTTCTTTGAAAACACTTAACAGGCTCTCAAAACCACTTCGCAAAACCAAAATGACTTTTCCAAAGGTTCCTCCAAGGTCTCTGCACACTCGGATGCAAGTAAAGTTAGCCACAATAGAGCTACTGAGCTTCCAAGCATTCACGCATGCTTAGCTAGATCACCCAAGCTCTGATACTAGTTGAGAGTGCTCTCAACGGAAGCAAGAAAGGAAGAGGGAGAGAGAGAAACAGAGAGCCACACAGGTTTTTAGTGGGTGCAGAACCACCCTAATCTTCTTTGTCATTCATTTATATATGTGTTTGAGTATTGTACATAACTGAGATAAAGGCACAGTGACCTTTAACCCCCACACTTATGTGGCTGATGATTATTTGAAGCAAGATAAGAATCTCGATGATTATTTAAAGGAAGTTAAGAATCTCTTCATTTGTGGCCATTAGCGCTTATGTGGTTGATGATTATTTGAAGGAAGTTATGAATGTCCTCATGTAGTATAAGCATGTTTTTGCATGGAGCTATACAAATCTAAGGGACTTCCTGCAAAAATTCGCAACAAGCATATAGATCCCTTGGTACCTAATGCTAAACCTATTAGATAGCAAAGGTATAGAATGAATCTGAATTATGCTAAGCAAGCCAAAGCCGAGTTGGATAAGATCATCCAAGTAGGTTTCATTCATTTCATTGATAAAGTGATTGACTCTTCCCTATTGTGGTAATTCCTAAGAAAATTGGGAAACTCGAAGTTTGTGTGGATTACAAGAAGCTAGATGCCCACCAGTCTATACCCAATCCATTTCCTATTTCATTCACAAATGATATACTTATATTGTCTGTTGAATCCAAGACATAGGCTATATCCCAATTTGTTTTATAACTTCTCTTGCTATTCAACTTGCAATTGCTTGCTTCTTCCATTGAATTTCCAACATTGAATCCAATGCGAACAATCTCTTGACCTTGCCACCTTTCCGAAAAATCAGCCTTAGTAGTAGTGAGTTGAAAATTCTTACCACATAGAATGGAAGTGAGGATAACCCCTCTAAATAAGCAATTGAGACATTTCTTCAAAAACATATAAGGAAGCTACTGATCCTTTTTTGCAAGCATGGCTTCATCAATGAGAGACATTTAGAATGCCTCAACAAATGATGAAAAAACTCGAGGGGAGATCCAACGATAAATGGACATTAAACAAGGTTAACAACCAAGATTTTGAAGCAACGATGCCCCACTACATGAACATTGCCGACACAAAGTAGTTACGAGCTGCAAGAACTACATAAGGGAGGAAGCGACACAAGAGGAAGGAATTGGGCGAGGAGGCAAGGAAGAGGATCCAAGTAATCCTAGACACAGGTCTATATCCCAATTTAGTTGATAACTAGAAAAGGACCACACTAATGGTGCTTCAAAAGGAGCATGTGAAACAACTTAGCCTGGACTTGCGAGGCTATAGGAACGAGCCTCGAAAGCATGTCAAGTAGATAGTAGTAGCATAGAGCAACATTGTATGCCGACAAAGATTGTTTGAAGTGAGTATAATCCAAAAATGGCATATGCATTTGTTAAGTTAACAGAAGTCATATCAAGGCCATGTAGGAATTGATTTGGTAGGCATGGTAGAGGCCACAAGGAGGTGGTGTGTGGAGGTGAAGGGCTAAGGGAGAAACCATAACAAGAGCAGAGGTCGAGCAAAGGTGAGGGGATTAAGAGAGAATCAGTAGGGAAAGCATGGTTAGCAGAGGTGAGGGGGCCGAGGAAGAATCCATAAGGGGGAGGGGAAGGTGGAGTGAAGGTGAGGGGCATAGAAATTGTAACTCATGAGGATGGGGTGGTGAGCAAAGATGAGCGGTTGAGGGAGTAGTCGCACCGTGAGGAGAGAGGTGGAGATGAGGGGGTGGTGAGACAGCTAGGAAGAGACAAGAGAAAGTAGACAGGGGGAGAGAGGAGCTTAAGTACCATTATGCCAAGAGAAAAACAAGAGAGTTTAGAGGT
This sequence comes from Dipteris shenzhenensis, assembly GCF_047967505.1. Taxonomy (NCBI): domain Eukaryota; kingdom Viridiplantae; phylum Streptophyta; class Polypodiopsida; order Gleicheniales; family Dipteridaceae; genus Dipteris; species Dipteris shenzhenensis. The sequence continues at coordinate 16,453,124 of NC_141613.1, forward strand.
GATGATGAGCTTTAAGGTCATCAGGGATACATATAAAGAGTATACTTGCATCATCTTTCATGAACACTATGCATATCAAGAGTATACTTGCATCATCTTTCATGAAGAGTACACATATCAAGAGTATATTTGCATCATCTTTCATGAAGATGAAATGTCTTTAGAATACTAGGAAAGATTATGCATGCGGCCATAGTTTTCTGTTCTATTTCTTAAAGAGAGTTGCCATGTGGCAAGAGGGCCTACAATGGAGGGGGAGATGTGCCACATGCTACTGGGCAGGAAAGCGTGGTGAGAAAAGGGGGTGCCACATGGCAAGCAAGGAGGCATCCTTCCTAAGAGCGAATCATGGGCTTTTAAAATTCATGGAGGAATGGAGTGGTATTGATGTCACACATGCAAGTCTTCTCCCACCCCTTAGCCTCTGCTTTCCTCATGAGCCTTGCCCAATATGTTGTCCTATTGTCCAAGACACTTGCTCAACATGCCTTTATGCCACTCATATCCAAACAAAACAAGCAACATAGTGAAGCACTATGAAGGATGCATGGTAGGTGGCGGAAGGCACCATAGCCAGAGCTAGGGTGCTCAAGTGAGAGAAGATGCCATTGGGATGCCATTGCGAGGGAGGAATAAATTTAAGGATGCTTCAAGGAGAGGTGATTCCATAGCCACAACAACCTGCAATGATGGTAAGATTTTTTACCATGCTCGAAGTTTTGGGCTTTAGGAGAGGAAGAGCAGCATGCACTATATACATAACCCAAAAAGTTCATATTCATGACATCATCCCTTCATTCAAGGTCTACAATAGCATGATGATCTCATTATAATATTTCTCCAACTCGTAGACTTGATATAGAGCATGGCGAAAGTTGGTGGCCATGGAAACCTTATAGATGCCAAAAAGCCTTGCTCAGTAGCTAAATCCTTGGATGTGCCACTCAGTGTCAAAATGCTCCATTATTATGTAGGCAAACATGTCCAAAAGCAATATAAGATTGAGTAGGATTCTCTCCCAAGATTGCCTTATAGAAGAGATTGACTTTATAGAAGGATTGGTGATTGAGAATTTTGCAATTCATCGTTTGTCAAAATAGATCGGCCAGCAAGCTTTCGTAAACTTTTGCTTTGGTCTCGCACTTGATTCTCATACTCCGATGCATGGATGCACGTATTCCACCAATGTGCACTTAGAGTTGAACATGCATATGATGCACGCACGTGCGTGCACGCACACACACACACACTCTTGCTAGGGCACATGCACACACATGTACACGAGTACACTATCATAATCAACTCCACATTATATATATATATATATATATATATATATGCATACATCTCTCTCTCTCTCTCTCTCTCTCTCTCTCTCTCTCTCTCTCTCTCTCTCTCTCTCTCTCTCTCTCTCTTAGGAGCATGCCACATTGTCCGGCCAACTAAAAGGCTAGCCAGTGAGTGGTCATGTGTCGCGAAGGCCATATCATGCCTCTTTAGCATTTGTTGCAAGCCTTGGAGCAGTGGCCACACAGTCCACCCATGCCACATCATCACCCATGCTGTCCACCTACTCATGCCACATCATCATCCTATGTTCGCCTACTCGTGCCACATCACCACACTGCACTCCTATGCCATATGTCATCGTTCCTTGCCCTTTGTCTACCTACACATGCCACATCATCACCCTACATTTGCTTGCTTGTGCCACATCATTGTGCACTCCCGCATTGCCCTCCTACTTGTGCCACATCATTTGTGCGTCTATTCACCTACGAAGCCTATCTGAACGAATGTACGATAAAAGGCAAGTTGCCTTAGGAATGTATCTCAAACTTACAAATGGGTGGAGGAGAGAGAGAGAGACAGAGGGACAGGAGTGTGTGTGTGTGAGGTGGGTAGAGAGTGAGAGACACAAATTGATTGGCCCATTAACATCTTTCTTTTCTTCCTTTGTAGATATCTTTCCTTCTACCAAAGTTGAAATCCAACCTCTAGATATCACAAGAACATTTCAAGCTTTCCATTCAATCATCGGGGAATTAATGTTCTCAAGATGGAGTTTTGCCTCCTTGACAGAGTCTAGTATTTTTTTCTATAATTCATGTTCCCAAGTACCTCGAAGAGAAGGTGCATATGGAAGCCTCCGTCCTATTCCTCTCCCTAACTTTGACAATCGATAATGACCTCTTCCTGATCCATTTCTATAGATGCATTTAGAATGAAGATGAGATCATATATTCAATCATCAATGAAGTTTACTTTCGCTTCAAAATCTGTGGGTGTTAGTTGGTTCATGCCCTCCATTATATTTATTTATTTTTTCAAACCAGTCTTTATCCACAGAATAAAGACCATGTGGGTATGCAAAGACCTAGCAAAGGAATTTCTTGATAATTTTCTATACCATCAATATTTCTCAACTGGGATATGATAAAAAAGATGCTGCCCACATTGTAAGTTCATGATATTTTGTCAATATGAATGAGTTTATGTTCTTAGTTTGAGATTAAAAAAGATTACTGATGTTATCACAACTTTCAGGATGTTATTGAAGTTGATACTTTTGCGACATGACGTGGGGGTCGAGGTGATAGCATCTGCGTGGATTCAGCACTAGGACACTACATGGGAATGTTCCATCACCATAGCCTAGTGTGCTTCCATACTTCATTCTCTCCTTCTAGGGAAGGAGGAGATGATAAAGTGTAGGGTACTTTCAAAGCTAGTCTCCTTTGTGCCTTTACCCCCATCTGCGTGCAGGTGTATTTTGGTGAGGTAAGATTTGGCACTTTCCACTTTTAGAGAGAGACGAACAGGAAGACTTATTGCAGCCGCTACTTTGGGTGCTTTGACAAGTGTCTACGACACCATGTAGCTTGTAGAAACGTTCACAAAACCCACTGTCTTGTCATCTCAAAGAAGAGCAGCAATATTAGCTCAAGCAAAGCAATAAAATCTTTTGTTAAAGGTGTATCTGTTGGAGTATACAAGAAATATTGTATATACATATCAAAATTTAATATACGCTTCTGTTTTTTCCTAGATGTTGGGTATTTTTGCAATATCATTGAATTTGATTATGTCAAATTTTAATCATCCCCACTCTCTTACTCCTACAGCAACTAGATGAAGGGAACTTTCTCCAACATGGGCTTCTCTTTCAATTGTATTGTAATTGCACTCAAGCTCAGTCATCAATCTACTAGCATAGTAAATAAGATAATATAACATACCCTCTAGTTGAGCTAAAATACTCCCGATGACATGCACATGAAATATGGCATCCCATCTTGGTTGTTTGAGAATGGGTGTTTCAAAATCTCTCTGCTTGATTGCATGAATAGCCTTGGAAAACTCGGGTGTCCATTGGAACTTTATATGCTTCTTGATGAGCTCATACAATGGAGCAGCTATCTTATAAAAATCCCTAATGAAATGTCTGTAGAGATTGGTAAACCTAACAAAAGACCATAGATTCAATGGGCAGATATCACATGGCCAAGCAAGACACCCCGAACTTGGACACAAAAAACACTCTTTGCTAGACTTAGAGAAATACCATCTTGTCTACACCTATCAAAGAAATCATAGACAAATGGTTAGAAATAGACAAGTAAACATAGAAATCATCCAAGTAAATGGCTTAATCAAGTAGGAACCCACAACATTCAAAAATGGGCATTTCAATTCAATGCAATGCATGAATTAAGGTAAGCTTAGTGAAATAATTAATTCAAGTGAAGCAATTAGTTGCCAAGTGCAAAATTCAAGGAGAATCGAGAAGGTTCATTCTAGAATGATTGAATTTTGGAATTTTCTCAAGCTGCTGCCCTAACCGATTATATGAGGGGGAGGGAGGGGGAGGGGGAGTCTAGGGATAGAGGAGCAAGGGAGCGTAGAGTGGAGGCAAAGCGAGAGAAGGGAGTGAGTGGAGACTGAGCGAGAGAGGGAAGCGAGTGGTGCAGAGTGGCAAGCTGGCAAGGAAGGGGAGAGGTAGAAATCAGAGCACATAGATTAGTTTAATTGTAGCTGAGCGAGCACAGATCCACACTTATTAGTGAATTTATTTATGTTGAGAGCGAGTAGTCTCTGAAAATTTCAGCCATAAATTTCTGGAAGGTAGAAGGTGCATTTCTTAGTCCAAAGGGCATAACCTTAGTGGCATATGCACCTCATTCATTGTGATAAAGGTAGTTTTAGTATGATCTTTTGGTGCAATAGGAATTTGATGATAGCCATTGTAGCCATCCATGAATGGGTACATTTCATGTCCTACAACTTCTCAATTATGATTAGATCATCACGTAAAGCCTCCCATTCACTTACATACTTCATCGCTACCACCACTCTCACTATCTGCTCCACCCTCTTCACCATCGAAAACTATTCACCTCATCTGACTATAACTTCTTCTACACCTTGTAACATACCGTTGGGGCATGTGGTACAAAGAGGAGGCAAAGGTTGCCTAGAGATTACTTTAGCATTATGAGCCAACAACAAGCCTTCATCAACCGAAACAATGGGGCTTTGGCATGGGAGTTGTTTTCTTGAAGCAATGGGCTCTTGGGTGTCAAGGCATGGGGATGTTCCTCCCATGTTGGATTGAAAGTGGGGACAAGGGGATGTTCCTTCCACACTGAAATGTGGCCATCAAGCTTTGTTGTAGAGATGAAATTCTCGAGGATGAACGTATATGGAGACCAATGCTGCATTGGTTGAATCACACTCATCCAAATGCACAAACAAAGCCCACACACACTCACTAAGCACATGCATAAACATTATCATCATATACACACATTGAGCACAATGATAATACATGAGGTTGCACGCGTTCACACACAACTCTTCTTGAAAACAAAGTTTTCCTCCAAATTTATATTTATTATTAGAACTTTGCTTGAATTAAATGTTGTTCAAATTAAAATTCTTGAAAATACACACATACACACCTGCCCACCACACATATGTGTGTGTAAAATTTATACCTTTAAATGAAAATTGAATTTAAGTTAATTAATGTGATAATTGATTACAGTTGATGACTTTAGTTCAATTAAGTAAGATCACATTATCAATAAAGGCACTACTAGGGCTGCATTGGGATTTGATCAGAAAATCGATGAAAAGGCATACAGAGGTTGAGATTCGTAGAATTTATAGTGACTCACTTTCAGGGGGGGGAGAGAGAGAGAGAGAGGAGTAATGCTACAATTTAACAACTAAACACTCTTAGTCGATATTCAATTTAAAAGTTTCTTAAACTTTTTCAAAGGTTAAGAAGCCTTAAATTCTAGTTCGCGAAATTAAAGGCAACCTATGATTCCAAGTTTGAGACCTAGTGGAGCGGGTCTCCAACTCATCGTAGATAGGTCATACTACTCATTTGAATAAAAGTCCGCTTGTTTCTCTTTTTGGCCTGCCCTCTGGGTAGCCTTAGCAACGGTTCGAGTTTTGCAAAGCTAAAAATGGTGATTATTTCTATTTGTTGGGGTGAGAATTTCCTATCGGTTGCTAGCAACTTTGGCAGGCTGGTATTTATGACTTTAGTACAAAGGTGATTGGTCCAAGTATGCTCCTTGTAAGAGGCTTTAATGCATGCATTTAAATAGTGACTTAGTCCCTCTCTCTCTCTCTTCTTCTCTCTCCTCCCTCCCCTTTCTCTCTCCTTTCTTTCTCCTCTCTCTCTCTCTTCTTCTTCTTTTCTCTAGGCAATCCCCGCCGCCCCCCCCCCTCTCTCTCTCAATGAAATTCATCTTGTTGACTTTTGGACCATTTGCATTTACTACTCTTCATTGCCATCTCAGGACCAAACATAGCTATGCACGTAACTGATATCTAATGGCTGTTCACGAACTATGCTGTTCATGAACTATGCTAAGAAACAAACACAACGTAGAATGCAGCTGCTCTGGATGCTTTGTTAAATTCCCTACACTGGGCGATAGGACGAAGAAGGAACTACTTTGCTTGGAAATCTGCCCAACTGTGATGGCTGTCATGCTGCCTGCCAGCGATAGACATAATGCTGTCCCAAAGCTTTGGCTTTCGCTGGAACGCTTTCTCAGTTTTCTTAAGAAGAAATACCTCACATTTGGGTCCAACAGAGCTTGTTTACCAAGTGCTATTGAAAGAAGGAGCTTCACCTCTAGGGTTGGCTGGTGCAGAACCGTTCAAACTGACAGGTGTGTTGTCCCAGTTTTTCTCACGTATCGGATAGTGACGTTGATAAGCTTATGGAATCGATTTTCAGATCCAAAAAAGTGCCTGGGTTATGTCTCCTACAGGTTATGCAGTGAGCACGAAAGAGTTTTGGCAGGAGTTGTTCGCGTATCCGAAACTTTGCAAGGATATGGTTGAAAAGGTAAATGGGTTTTGACTGTTGCTCGTCGCAATATTGCGTTCATATAGCCTTCTTTGAACACTATTTTTGGGTGGTCGTGCGTTCTTGTATTCATACAGTGACTTGCTTCTGAAATGAACGGCAGTGGCTTGCACAGAATTTTTCAAGCTCCCTGGACAGCAGAATTGCTAAACAGGTTTCAATTTGTCTGGAACTTGCTGCCACAAAGTCCAAGCTGGTTTCAAACCTATGGGAACGTGATGTGGATCTAGAGCCTGTAGGTCAAGGTTGTAAGTGGTATGCTTTGAGTCTTGACCCACGATAACAAAAGGTCTTACGTTATTTTAGTAGCTGATACTTAGGCCTTTCTTGGCGACTTTTATTTGGCATGCATATAAAATGTTTAAGATAAAACAATGCAACTTTTTACAGGCTATCAAAGCAGAGAGTTTCCTGGTTTCAGGGTAGTGCCAAGTGCCATATAACCATCTCCAAGGATGTCAGAGGAGTTTGGATGAAGAGAACTTCCAGGAATTCTTGTGACATCTATGAGAAGCTGAGAAAAGCATGCAAGGAGGGGCAACTGAAGGAGGCACTGGAATTCTTGGATTTAGTTCAGCAGGAAGGTGTTGAAGCTTGCTCTGACATGTACATCTGCATCTTGCAGGGCTGCATCGACTCAAAAGCTCTGAGTGGGGTTAAAGTGGTCCATGCTCATATGATGACAAATGGTATCAAGGCAGACATGTTCCTGGGGAACATGCTTGTCAAAATGTACATCAAATGTGGGAGCTTATCGAATGCACGTGAAGTGTTTGACAAAATGCAGGAACGAGATTTGTTATCATGGACTATGATGATATCAGGATATGCCAATCATGGGTATCATGATGATTCCTTAAAACTTTTTGATTTAATGGAAGAAATTGGCATAACACCAGATGATGTTGCATGTGTTTGTGTGCTCAAAGCTTGTGCCAACCTGACAGCGCTGGAAAAGGGAAGGCAAATCCATGCTAGCGTCATCCGACGTGGATATGAGTCACATGTTTTTGTGGGGAGCGTTCTCACTGACATGTATGCTAAATGTGGGAATGTAATTGATGCTCGTGAAGTATTCAAACATATGTCTGAACGAACTGTTGTATCATGGAATGGAATGATTGCAGGGTATGCTCAGAAGGGGCATTCTTATGATGTTTTTAAACTACTTCAACAAATGGATTTGGAAGCCATAAATCCAGATGAAGTTACATTTGTCAGTGTCTTGAAAGCATGTGCTGTGGCAACAGCCTTCGAGTGGGGCAAGCAGATCCATGCTCGCATCTTAGCCTGTGGAATGAAACCAAATATCTTTGTGGGTAGCACCCTTATTGACATGTATGCTAAGTGTGGAAGAGTAGAGAAAGCACGCACAGTTTTTGATGAGATGCCTGAACGAAATGTGGTCTCATGGGGTGCCATGATTTCAGGGTATGCCCAGCAAGGTCACTCTGAAGAGGCCCTCAAGCTGTTTGAGCAAATGGAGCGTGAAGGGGTGAAGCCGAGCAGGGTGTCTTTCGTTAGTATTTTGAAGAGTTGTGCAAGCTTACGAGCTTTGGAGCAGGGCAAGCAGATTCATGACCACATTATTAGAAGTGGACTTGGATCAGATGCTTTTGTAAGGAACAGCCTTGTCGATATGTATTCAAAATGTGGGACCATAGAGGATGCACAGCAAGTATTTGAGAACTTGTCTGTCAAAACTGCAGTTTCTTGGAATTCAATGATTGGAGGGTATGTTCAGCATGGGTGTCAGCAGGAGGCATTTACTTTTTATGAGCAAATGCAATTGGAAGATGTAAGGCCTGATGAAGCCACATATGTGAGTATCCTCAAGGGGTGTATGAATCCAGGGCTCTTGGAACAGGGCAAGCAGATCCATTCCCACATTCTTGAAAGTGGATTTGAATGGACTGTCTTGGTTGGAAGCAGTCTTGTTGTCATGTACACCAGAACTGGGAGTGTGGAAGATGCACGTAATGTGTTCAACAAACTGCCCAAACGCAATGCTATTTGCTGGAATGGAATGATTTCAGGATATGTACACTATGATTATTGTGAGGAGGCCCTCAAGATTTACAGGCAAATGCAAGAGGACAACATGAAGCCAGATGAGGTCACCTTCGTCAGTATTCTCAATGCATGTGCTAATCTGGCAGCTCTGGAGCAGGGCAAGCAGATCCATGGCCAAACCATTGAAGGTGGATGTGAGCCAGGTTCCTTTTTGTGGAATGCTCTTATTGACATGTATGCGAAGTGTGGGAGCATAGATGATGCACGACAATTGTTTGACAGAAAGCCTGACCGTGATGCAGTTTCTTGGAATGCTATGATCGCTGGATATGCACTGCATGGCCTTGCTGAGGAAGCTTTTTGCCTCTCAATGCAAATGGAGCAGGAAGGTGTGAAGTTTGACCACATCACATTTGTCGGTCTTCTTTCTGCATGTAGCCATGTGGGCTTAGTGGAGGAAAGCCACCATTACTTTTATTGCATGAGTGGAGACCATGGCATCACACCAACAGCGAAGCATTATGCTTGTATGGTTGACCTTTTTGGGCGCGTTGGACGTCTAGATGAGGCTGTGGCTTTTATAAAGAGAATACCATTACAGCCGAGTGCTGTCGTTTGGATGGCATTGCTTGCTGCATGCAGGATTTGGAGGAATATGGACCTAGCTAAGTATGCTGTTGAATGCATTCTTGAGCTGGAACCAGAGAATGCTTCAGCTTTTGTCCTATTATCAAACATCTATGCAGCAGCTGGCAGGTGGGAAGACAGAGCAAAGGTCAGCTGAAGTTGAGCTACGGTGTTGAAAAACCAAGCTGCATTGCAGTATATGTCGGCATGCATTTAATACTGAGGGTACAGAGCATTCTCAAATAAAAGATGTATGTGAAGAGTTGAAGACATTGTCTGGATAGATGAAAGAGGCAGGCTTTTGCTGGATGTGTTGTCCTCGAATACTTAGCTGCCGAGTCGATTGGTGTTGTAGAGGATGACCGGGAGGCGATTGTCTATCAATAAAATTATTTCTAGCCCTGTGGGAAGAGACATTATTGCAAGGCATGCAAGTGGCCTTCATCGCTCAAAGGGGGAGGGGCTTGTTCTGTGGGGGTCAGTCGTGAACTTTGTAAGAATAAACGGGGTCAGTGCGGATCTGAGTTACCATTGTCCACTATAATTGCGATAGCCTTGAGAGAACCTCATGTTTGACTTTGAGCCAGACCTTCGAAGCTTTTGGCAGCAAATGATTTCTATTTTTCATTTGGATTTGTGGGGGACTTGTTAGAGTTAGCTCAAGTGTCCACCCCTTTCCAGTGTCTAAACTGGGGACACTTCCAATATCAAGTGCCCCCATATGAGAAGAAGCCATGATGGGCACTTGATATTGGAAGTGTCCCCAGTTTAGACACTGGAAAGGGGTCTTAGTTTGTAGACCAGATGCTTATGAGACCGCTTATGTGGACTTGACCATTTAGTCGAGTGGGATAGAGCTTTGATACCAGCTTCAAGGAGGGTTTTGGGGTGGCATTAGCCTCCCCAATCAGCAGGGGGGTCTGGGGGGATGGCAGCTCCCGCAACCTGGGGTTCAGGGCGAATAGAGGCCATCGACACGACATGTAAAAGATCTACAATACAACCCCTAAAGGATCTATAGTCGGCCACTTGTATGGTGCAATATATGGGAGGACAACAATAGCCATATGTTATATCAACAGTGTTGGTATAGCATATTTTTTTAGTTCTCTCCAATTTTCTATTATATATTGCATTGGGAATATCTCTGAGAATGTTGGGTTCTTGATGTTGAGAGTATTGATGAATACCGTGTGTGTTAGATCTTTCGTGTTGATAATGATTGGCATGTTCTCTTCCTTGTCTTTGCTTGGCATGTGGATTCTCATGTTGATAGGCCTTTGTTGAACGATCTTGTTTGGCATCAATTATGGCTCACAAGAACATTCTCTATTACTATATGCATTCTACTTGTATAGGATTCAAGGCTCCTAGGATGTATCATATTTATACCAAATGTAGGGCTTGTAGGATCCTAGCATTTTATTCAGTATTTGTCAAGATGAATGTTTGTAACGAAGACAAGAATGAGGTTTTTAGAACTTGCATGTATAGCTTTGGAGCCCATGGGTGAAATTCCGGTATTCACAATGTCAATAACTTTGAGTGGAGTATACCTATCAATTCTTGTATTGATTTGTATTGATGTCATATGTCATGTTCTTAACTACTTTCTATGTATACCTAGACATTGTTAAAGTGCACGCTTAGATCTTGTTGGGTGCTTTGTGCTACCTAACGTAGATATTCAATATGATCACCTAGCCACCTAAGGACGGTGCCTAAATTAGAAAAACTTTTGTGTGTTTGTGTATGTGTCTAGGTGTGTAGACATACGGAGTTGCAGAATTTGAGAGAACCTTATCTGCAACTTTATTCCTCGGTGCCATGGTTGTGAAACATGTCATTATTTATCAACCTTTATTTGCAACTTTATTCCTTGGTGCCATGGTTGTGAAAGCATGTCGTTATTTATGAACCTTTATCTGCAACTTTATTCCTTGGTGCCATGGTTGTGAAAGTATGTTATCATTTGAGGCTCAATACTTTTATTTTTATTGTTATTATCCTTTCATATACTAGGATCATCAATGGAAACCTATTTCATAGAGAAACTTCTTTCTTGTTGGTCTTTTGGATTTTTATTAAGCCTTGTACTTGAGTAGATAGGAGTGCTGGCGAGTTGGACTAGTATGGAGAGTTGACAGTTCAATTCATATGTGCACATGCATTAATCACAAGTGCAATCTTATAAATTTTTGTATCATGGATGGTTCGATTTTGCTCCATTCTCTTATTACACATGCCTCTATTGATTTATGTGTCTCTACTAATGCATGTGTCTCTATAGCTTTTGTTCCATTCTTTTATTACGCATGCCTCTCTTGATTTTTTCCCCTATTTGGTTTAATTTCCTTTTCTTATGTTTCTCTATCCCCCCCCCCTTCTCTCTCTCTCTCTTGTGTCTTTACTAATGCGTGTGTCTCTATAGCTTTTGTTTTTCGGATCTCTAGTACTCGGTTATTGTCGTGTGGGTTTTAACATTGAGAGGAAAACGAGTGTTGGCCTCCTCGAGCGATGGAGGAGATAGGGTTACCGCCATCCCCTCCCCCAAAAGTTCTACTATTCTTCCCAACGTTGCCAACAACGACAAGACTGCACTCTATAGTGACAAGATTGTCAGTGACGAGCCGCTAACAAATCTATCTGAAGCATCATAAGTCCCACTGGCGCATGTGAAGTCCTCGTCACTTGTGGAAGGTGACATGGGGGTGGTTGGAGGGGGAAAGGATGAGGGGTGAGCTGAGGTGAGGGTATGGTGATGTGGATGGTGAGATGGAGCGTATGAGTGGAGGGGGTTACATGAGCATAAGAGTTATGAGTTTGGCCTCCCTTCACATGGCGACACTCCCGCAGCTTCTCCTTTGCTTCCTTGCTGCTGCCCATGACCTCAAATAGGCTGCTCCTTTGATTGTCTTCACCATGTGCGCGTTGCCCAAGCTGCTAGCTTGCCCTCACTGCTAGCTAGTGTCTGAGAATCTTGTGCTCACGTAATTCATGATGCTTGTGTCGGTGGCTTTTGCTGACCTCGTTACTTCTCTGCTGCCTCCAGCGTTCAAGTCGTTCTACGTCCCGAAGCTAGGCCACCTTCTCCTAGTTGGAATGCGTGCGAGCAAGGGTCTATTGTGCTTGGCTTGTGCGTGGGCTGTTTTCCCCACTCATCTACTTGCAACTGGCGACTCTTGACTGTGTGGTGCTTCTTGTTTACAGATAGTAACGTTGTTGAGACTGAGTAGTTGTTGCTACGCTCCTTCTTCGTGTTCGTGTGTTGGGGCAGGTTCTAAGCTAGCGTAATGACGTTTCATCTTTTGCCGCTGCTACTCTTTCCACTGTTCTTGCATGGGTTTCCTTTTGGCTGAATTTTCCAACACCTCATTCTCTTTCCTACATGAGTGTATGAGGCTTCTCTTCGATGTGTGGGTAGAGCTTCTTTCAGTAACTATATCATCCTCTAAAGTTTTGAGCTAGCTGCCTTGCTTTGTGTGCCATTAGTTTTCTACATGGTGTGATAGTTAATGGATAGTTATACTTTTTCATGCTTTTTCTCTTACACACAGCGTCCATAGTAAGGCTAGGTTGCGGTAGGCAACGTTTCCATCATGGAACACATAACTACTAACTCGAAATTGAACCTGAATCCTAGCATTTTTTCAAAATTTTAAAAGTTAAAATGTGGACATGAGGCGCGACACAGGTGAGATAGGACCTCATCCTCCCTGTGATTTATTATTGATTTTGTGATGTCCATAAGGTACCTCAATAGTTGAATTCGTATTGCCACTTGATTAGTAATCTGATGCTTTTTTTTGTATTTTTCAAATCCAACAATTTTGCTATTTCATCAAAAGATATTCTGGCAAATCCAAAACAACTGCGCCTATTGTCGACGACGTGCAAGAGTAAGAAAAATATGGTTTTCCCTTATGTATGCTGTGATGAGGATTAAAGCGATTTCGAGCGAGAAATGCTTGTCATAGAGTTGCTCCTCTACAAGTCCTTAGACTCTTCAAAGTCCTTTCCCCACTCGATAAACTTTCAAGATATAATCTTTGAACAAAGGCAAGATAAAAACACCTTTATTGCTTTTCTCCTATCCGAACTATGCATTCTTTCAGATCATGGGAATGATGGTCGTCGATCAATCCTTTCAGCTCGTGGGAACCATGGTCGTCGATAACCTCATAGGATTACCGGGCTAGTTCGTTTTGGAATGATCTGTCTTCACACTCTTGCAGCAATCCAGATGACTGAGCTTACTTTTTCAAAGTTCGATCTTAATTGAGACCAAATATTCACTACATTAAGCCTGTCCGCTTGTTTGGCATTAGAAGGATTTATGTGGCGGGTCTTAGTACTGCGGGAGGAAGTAGCAACATAGTAGGTGCAACATGCCGAATACAAGCCGTGGTAGATGGTCGAGCAAGTAAAAACCTCATCTCTTGGAAAACTTAAAACATTTCGGCCAAGTACTCCTTGAAGTCTATGATTCTAAAATTCAATTGATAGGAGGTATCTCAATTATGGTCGTTTGTTCTTTAATGTTGGATGTTTCCATGGACAATCATGTTGTGCCTTGCAAGTTTTTTGTAACTTCTATAGGTAGTGTAATGGAAGCTGCTATTCTTGGTAAAAGTTGGATCCAAGACATTTAAAAGGGTTGTTTGGTGACGAATCAACCCATCAAGATGCTACCAAACGGACCAACATTCAAGCATCGACATCAACCAACTTCCACCTCTCAACTCTTGCAAGCACCTCACCAACAAACAGAATAAAGTACAAGAGCAACCAAGCAAGTGTGGGTCCAAAAGGATCTACTAGAGGCCCAAGGTAACTTTGAAGGTGAATCATACATTTGGGTTCCAACAAAACATCGACATCAAAAGCCACCCCATCATGTAAACAAAAAATCTCAACATCAAAGAACAAGATGATGCCATCACAAGGAAGGTACAATAATATTGGGTTCCCATCAAAGTACTTCAGGCCTAGGGATATTACCTTGAAAGCACTTATATTTGGGTACCCAAGTACTACGTGCAACAAGACCACCTCATCATCTTCAAGCAACAAAATGACAATGTGCCCAATAAAGAGCAAAAGAAAGAATGGAGGCCAAACTTTAAGCCTCTAAAATTGACATCATCAACAAATGAGAGGCAAATGACAAATTCAAGCCTACCAATTATGAAAAATCAAGGCAAAGATTGGAGAGCAGAACCACAAGAACCTACCTTGAAAAAGGTAGAACCACACAAGAACTTGCTTGCAAGGAGAAGGGAAAAGCATCAATACAGGAGGATTGCACATAAAGAACATACTCTACCTCCTATCGACTAGTTACACTAGTTACACAAGAACCAATCTAGAAAAGAGAGACAGTCGCACAAGAAGCTACTCGACCACTAGTGTATCAAAATACCATTGAATTCATTGCATCATCAGCAAGGCAAACGATAGTTACACAAGAACCTGTCTCCAAAAACGAGATAGTAACACAAGAACCTGCTAAGACAAGAATAGAATCTACTTTGAGAGCTACACAAGAACCTATCATGCCCACCACGCCAAACACAATGGAAGTCACACAAGAACCTTCCCATGTGAATGAGGAATTAGCTGCACTACTGACAAATTTCTCGGAAGCAACTTGGGCTCAACAAAAATAGAAGATCTCCAAGACATTACAATCCTACTCACATTTGCTATAGAGAACATATATCACTTTATTATGGTGATACAATAAAGTTTGAACATGTGAGAGGTTACAATCGACAAAGGTACAAGAAGGTTGCAATCAAGAAGACATCACGATGGCGACACTTACATGTGGATCCCTAAGTGTCATAAACGTAGCAGCCCACTTACTCTTGCTTATCTCATGGGAGCAACTTCATCCCTTTGTCACGTACCGGTTGCACATGTGTGAAAGAATGATGCATAAATTGGGAATAATTGGCCCTACAAATGGGGTGGAAGGAGTGCCCAGGTGAGTGTACTTTTGCTATTGACCAATCTAGAATGCTCGTGCAAATTCACCATACCACATATGAATGCATAATGCCTCATACACACACTCCATGCATATGAGAGGTCACAACCTCTCATGCCTCTTGGGATCCATCCACGATCCATCCCTTGGGCATACCCCATTATTCTACCCTTAGCCTATGACACTTTATGTCTACCATTTATTAATGCACCCATGCATTCCTACCCATTCCTCTCTTAGGACCTACATTTGTGAGTGCACCATTTATTAATCAATTAACATATATCCAATACATTATCAATATGGCATTTAGCCATTTAAACCTACCTAGCCTACCTACTAATTATTACATTTGATCGTGCTAGCCTAATACATTCTAGACTCCAAAATCGTGTCGTGACATGCCCTCTCGCTTGGGACATAGATGTCCTCATCTATTAGGTACTCTTCTTTGACTTCATGATCTTTAGCACTCTTTAGGTTTCTGTATAAACTTCCATACAAAAACTTCAATCTTTCATCTTCATGTTTGATACTCTTGCCAAACAAGTCCAACATTAGTATGTTCCTTTAAATCAAATTTCCAAATAAATCAGTGAGAAAGACATAGTACTTATCTTTCATGTTGTGTTGTCCATGTACTGCTTTGCTTTGGACATGTCTACAAGGACTAATTTAACTTTATCTATTAGGGTTAGTAGGAATCCATTTCTGTTCTATTTTTCCTTTCCAATAGGATACCGTTTCCTAATCTATCTCTCTCACATGCATGCATTGCCCCAAGTTCCAAGTGACCAGTTTGGAACCATTAGTTTTAGGTTGATTAGACCCAAAACATACAAGATAGGTCTAACTTACAAGATCAAGATCACTAGATCTTGCTTGAGTACTCATTGTAGACCACTAGGTCTAATTGTGGATCCACCCATAGTCATGCATCCATGACTTACCAATTACTTGAGATCTCTCTAAGGTCACTAGACCTAAGGTCACTAGACCTTACTAAGCGCTTACATATCCAAATTAAGGTCGCAAGACCTATGGCCATGTATAGGTTCCCACTTGCTATACTTAGCAACGAAGTTACCATCTACTAATTTTTCCTAATATGTCTTCTAACACCCTCTTGCTTGGGAAGAGCCCAAGTACTACCTTGGCTCATCAACCCAACCTAAGAGAATAACTTAACCATCTCTGGTTTTCTAACTTCAAGACTCTTGGGACCATGGATGCCTTCCCAAGGATCCTCATCTAGCGTCTCTATACGCAACTAATTGGTATATTATCATGGACATTTCCAAGGTTGTAATAGTGCACATGCTCAATTCTTGAGTTTTTTCCCTATTTCTAGTGTGTGATCCTATATGCAAATGTATCTACTACTTTATTATCCTACATGCAAATGCATTATTAATTCATTCTTTGTCCTAAATGCTCATCTTGAGTTTAATTAGGTCAATCCTTTGACCCTTGTCACCATTCAAACTTTGTCTTTGACCATAATTGTCCTCCTATGCCTAATCCAATAGGGAACTTTCACCATCGTGTTTCCACCTCCTCCTACTAATCTACTTCCAAGCTCCATTCTCCTATGTGCCTGGGTGGATTAGCTAATCTTGATCAATGTGGATCACTTGCTTCAAGGCTTTCTCCATATCAAGCTGCCATGTTATACCCCCGTGGAATATCTCATATGAGGATTCAATCCTTACAACTTTAACTATGCACATCCTAGTTGCTTCTTATGATCTAGTACCACCACTTTTGTTTTTACCAAAAGTTTTTGATTTGTAGCATTCCCTTCTTGCTATTTGTGGAGCGACCATGCTTCATTCAATCTGCTATTCTCCAACCATTACAATGTTCTAGATTCCAACATGTTCTCATGATAATCTCTTTTGCGTCTTTGTCGTACACATCTACTCAATTGCCCCCGCTACCTTCTCTATTGTACTTCAATTTCTAATGTTCAACTACCATGCTATTCTCTTTACTATCTCCTCTTTCTCTCTTTTTTTTAAACAATCCTTTATTTTCTCAATAATCTTCTCTTTCTCTTTTTTTAATAAAACAATCCTTTATTTTCTCAATAATCTTTTTCTTTCTATCCTACATTTTCTTTTAATCCTCTTTTTTTTAATTCCTTCTTTTCCTCTTATTTTCTCCCTTTTTATCTTTTATCTTTATCTCTTTTTTTTTTTAAACGCTGTCTTTTATTTTCTTCTCTAACCCTTTTTTTTTCTAACCCTTTTTTTTTAAACCTTTTTTTTTTCAAGATATGCAAGGGGCAAAAGAAAAGGGGGGGGGCGGGGGGGAAATCGAAACTAAGGAGAGGGGGCTGGATTTCTAAAGTACAAGGGGGAAGAAAGGGAAGGGGCAGGGGTGATCATGGCCTGACAGCGATGGCTAGCGGCTTGCAAGCTGGTAGAGTGGATGGCGACAGAGGGCAGAGGCACGAATTTTGGTGCAGTTTTTGGTACGGTTCGCGGGCGCACAGGGCTGTAGAACTGGCTGGCAGTAGAGGCTGCATGTGGAGGTGCATGGGACTGCAGTTGCAACACAGTGCTAGAAGAGGCAGCTCCAGTAGAGGCACCATCGACGACCACGTGACTCCCAAGTGCAGGTCACGGTGCAATTTATGACGCCGCGTGCCATCAGGCACATGGCCATAGGGCCTTACATAGGCCTTTACAAACTTCACAGGGCCTTACACAAGACTTGCATAAGAGTCGAGGACTCTGCAATGCATTGCCACACGTGGGAGTTGCTGTAGCCGGGACTCTGACGACCCTCGATTGGTGGCGCGGGGCCCGTCCCCCTTTTTTTTCAAAAAATATGTTGTTTGCCTCCTCGCGCATTGAAGAAAGCAGATATTCATATTTTTTTTTCAAAATCGAATTTCAAAGAGGGAAAGAGAACGAAGCCCCTTGGTATTTTTCTTCATCAATGACCACTCTGATGTCAGCAACAACTATTGAAACTTCCACATGGCAGGCTCCCACAGTCAAAGGATCTTCGCTTTGATACCACTTGTCACATACCGGTTGCACATGTGTGAAATAATGATGCATAAATTGGGAAGAATTTGAGAGTGCTCTCAATGGAAGCAAGAACGGAAGAGGGAGAGAGAGAAACAAAGAGCCACACAAGTTTTGGTGGGTGCAGAACACACTTATCTTCTTTTTCATTCATTTATATATGTGTTTCAGTATTGTACATAACCGGGGTAAAGGCACAGTGACCTTTAACCCCCACAACCTCCCACTTAAAGGACAATATGCCTTTAAGGGAGAACAACTAGTGAGCATACTATCCAATGCCCATTAATACACGACAATACTCAAACCGGTGACTAGGTAGACTCTTCGTCAACATATCTGTAGGGTTATCATCTGTATGAACCTTGACAAGCTCTATGCGCTTGTCCTCAAGTACCTCCCTGATGAAATGGTACTTGACCTCAATGTGTTTGGTCTTTGCATGAAAGACCGGACTCCGTGCTAGCTGAATAGTACTCATGGAATCACTATGCAATGTCGGTACACCTGTATGAATCCCCAAATCTCCCACTAGCCGATCAAGCCATATAGCCTCCTTGCAACCCTCTATGGCTGCAACATACTCAGCCTCTGTGGTAGACAAAGCAATGCACTTCTGTGCGCGAGACATCCACGACACTGCACCACCTGCAAAGGTGAACACATAACCAAAAGTGGATCTCCTACTATCCACATGCCCTGCATAGTCTGAATCTGTGTACCCAAGTACGCGCATGTCTCCTCTACCAAAGCAGATGCACATCTCCTTGGTACCCTTCATGTACCTCATGATGTACTTAACTGCCTCCCAATGCCTCTTTCTTGGATTAGCCATATACCGGCTAACAACTCCCACTGCAAATGCAATGTCTTGTCTAGTAGCTATCATAGCATACATAAGACTCCCAACTGCTGATGCATAAGGAACCTTGGCCATCATGGCCCTTTCCTCATCTAGTTTGGGACTATCTGTATGACTCAGTTTCACATATGGAGGCAATGGAGTACTCACTGCCTTCCCCCCCTCCATATTGAAACGCTGCAATACTTTTGTAACATACTCTTTTTGTGAAAGCCAAAGGAGTTTCCTACTCTGATCACGCGTGACGCACATACTAAGAATATGACTTGCAAGTCCCAAATCCTTCATATCAAAGGCCTCATGCAACTTGGCCTTTAATGCATCTAGCTCATAAGTATTCTTGCTAGCCAATAACATATCATCCACATATAGTGCCAAAATTATCAGGCTATTATCCTTAGCCCTTTTAGTGTAGAGGCAGTGATCAATTTCACTCCTTCTAAAACCTTGGGACCAAATGAAAGCATCAAACTTCTGATACCATTCTCTAGGCACTTGCTTAAGACCATAGAGAGTCTTCTTCAGCTTCCAAACTAAATTCTCTTTGCCCTTTTCTTCAAAGCCTTCCGGCTGCACCATGTAAATTTCCTCATGCAAATCCCCATGCAAGAAAGCTGTCTTGACATCCATCTTCATAAGCTCCATATCCTCTGATGCCACTAGTCTAAGCATGCATCTAAGTGTGGTCATCTTCGCAACCGGAGATAGTATCTCATCAAAGTCCACACCCTTCTCTTGCTTGAACCCTTTAGCGACCAAACGTGCCTTATACCTAGGCATATCATCACTTGTGACCTTCATCTTGTAGACCCATTTACATGGCAATGCTTTCTTTCCATGTGGCAAAGAAACCAAGTCCTAAGTTTTATTCTTCATAAGTGAACTCATCTCTGATTGCATAGCATACTCCCACTTGCATTGATCCTCGTGCATCATAGCCTCTCTGTAGCAAGAAGGCTCCCCGCAATCAGTAAGCATCACATAGTCTACCCCTAGAACAAACCTATCAGGCGGTCTAGACACTCTAGATGATCTTCTCAAGGGCATTTCAGCTTGCTGTCCAACTTGCATATCAGCACATTTGGCTCATCGTTTCCACCAATAGATGATCCATCATCTACCCTTGATTGTATACCTATGGGAGTACTTGGTGGTACAATTTCTTGCACATTTGGTGCATTAACAACTTGCTGTCTATCAAGTGGATTCACATCCTTGAAAGTGATTCTCCTCATTTCCACATCCCTCATGGGTGCCTTATGCATCTTCTTCTCATTGAAGACTACATCATGGCTGCGTATGATCTTCTTTGCTTCTGGATCCTAGAGACGATAGCCCATCTCTCCACTTTCACCATAACCTAGAAAGATGCATTTCCTAGACTTAGGATCTAGCTTCTTTCGAAGCTCTTTTGGCACATGTGCATATGCCTCACACCCAAATATACGCAAATGAGAGTAAGAGGGCTTCTTGCCACTCCATGCCTCTTCAGGAATACCACCATCCAAACTCTTACTAGGTAATCTATTGATCACATGCACTGCAGTCTTCATTGCCTTAGCCCAAAAACCACCAAAAAGACTTGCATTGGAAAGCATGCATTGCAACCTTTCTTGAATGGCACGGTTCATCTTTTCTGCAACTGGATTTTGCTCTAGAGTATGAGGGGAAGTGAGCTCCCTCTTAATCCCATGTGTATCATACAAATGCTGAAAGTCATGAGAGAGATACTCTCCACCATTGTCAGTCCGTAGGCATTTAAGCATTCTACCTAACTAATTCTCAACCAAGGCTAGCCATTTTTGAAATACCTGGAACACGTCACTCTTCCGAGCTATAGCATAAGCCCACACTTTCCTAGTTGCATCATCAATGAATGTCACATAGTATTCAGCCCCACCTAATGACCGTGTAGGCATGGGACCACATACATCTGAATTTTCCAAATCAAGCTTTTCAAACTCTTTCTTTCCCCTTCTTTTATGGGCTGATTTAGTCTGCTTCCCATAGAGACAGTGCTCAAAAAATTCAAAATCAGAGAAACTCAAATGCAGTACATAACCCAAACGGCATAAGAGTTTCATTCCATTCTAGCTCATGTGCCCCAACCTGCAATGCCACAAAGAAGTGCTTGGCTGCTCGCTTATTGCAACAACATGATCAAATACCCCTAATACATGTAAGGGATACAAAGTCCCACACTTGGCACCCCTGGCCAAAAGCATAGAGCCCTTCTGAATTTTCCAACTCTGAAAGCCAAAAGTGATGTGAAAACCAGCATCATCTAGCTGACCCACTGAAATAAGACTCTTGGTCAACTTAGGCACATGTCTCACATGTTTCAAAATAACTGCAGACCCATTTGCAAAAGAAAACTTTATGTCACCTACTCCCACTATGTCACATGCATAGTCATTTCCAAGATGCACACAACCTGTCTTTCCACTCTCATAACTGGAGAACCATTCCGTATGGGGAGTAACATGGAATGAAGCACCAAAATCCAAAATCCAATCCTGGGAATATGCATCATTTGAAGTGGTAAGCAACTCTGCAGATAAACTAGACATGAAGAGAACGTCATTGTCACTATCATGTGTGATTGCATTGATCTCCTCGATCTTCACTTTTCCTCTGTCCTCCCTTGGACTCTCTTCCTTTTGATTTGCACCCCAATTTGCATTCTTTTTCTTATCCTTTTGCTCTCTTTTCAGGTTGTAGCAATCCTTTTTCATATGGCCCTTCTTGCCACAATGGTAACACTCAATGTTCTATGCCCTGGATTTGCTACGAGACTTCCCTCTTTCTTGGGACTTCCCCCTAAACTGTGATCTGCCCCTTTGCACATTTAAGGTTGCATCCTGCTTGTTGCCATCCATAGACTTCCATCTAATCTTCTCGGCCAACAAGCTACCCACAACATCATCAAATTTCAGTACTCCACCAGCTAGAGTGTTACTGACAGCTGTACGGAAGGTATCCCATGAGGATGGCAATGAACATAAGAGAAATATTGCCTTAGTCTCCGCATCAAAATTCATCTTCTGAGCCTAAAGCTGGCTGAAAATAATATTGAATTCATTCAAGTGAGAAGCAATGGAGACCCCTTCCTTCATCTGCAGCTCAAACAACCTCTTCATGAGGTAAACTTTATTAGAGGCAGTTTCCTTCTCATAAGTGGCACACAGTTTCTTCCACAAATCTTCCGTAGTCTGCTCATTTACTACTGTGAAATAAACTGACTCTACAAGATGAAGTCTAATAGTAGACTTTGCTAATGCATCCAACTCATTCCAATCATCCTCAGACATATTTGCAGGCTTAGCTTCAATCCCTGCCAAGGGTTTAATCTGCTTCTTTTGAATAAGCACATCCCTTATCTGTTCTTTCCACAAAGAAAAGTTTGTCCCATCAAACTTTTTAATGCTGAAAAACTCCTTTTCAGACATGGAAGAGGATGCCATGATGCAACCAAAGCAAAATCCCAAATGCTATTGCCTACAAGAGAGAATCATACCAAATACCAGGTGCACCCAAATGTGTATGCCACAATAGAGTGAAATATCACCAAAACTCATGTCTCAAAGCATCTGACTCATGTGCATATACTATGCATCCATATGAGCAAATCTGGCCCAAAAGAAAATGCCAATTGCGATGGCAATCCAAAATGCCAATAAGTGCCAAATGACTCAAGCATAAACACTGTCCCCTGGCATATGCATTAATAATATCTCATCCAAGAGAGCACAGCACTATCAATGCATCACCTGCAATGTGTCAAAGCTGTCCCTCAGCATAAAATAGCATCCATGTGCAAAGCGTCCATAAAAATTGTTGGGATATCTCAAAGTGTATGCCTCAGGCACACCTTATGTTTCTATGTGTGAGTGCTAGAGGCACAGTTAGGTGCCCACAAGCACAGTTAGGTGGTGGAGAGCCACATAGGATGATTGAGTGAATCTAGGAGCAGATTGAGGAGATGATTGTGGAGCTCTGAGGTCATCAGTGATGTCAGTGACCTTGTATGAGGTGCCTACTTAAGGACCTCACTCTTCTTCATTCTATAAGCAAGTATTCTGATTTTTTGTCCACTCTACTCTTTCCTTTCAGTATTCCAACATGGTATCAGAGCCATTTGATCCCCCTTGAGCCCATTTCTGCCACATCATCATCTTCTTCCTCTTCTTCTTCTTCACCATCTCTCCCTCTTCTTCCAAAAATTTGCTTGAGCTTGTTCTCCTCCGATTCTCACCCATTTCCCACGCCCTTCCAGCTGAAGATCCACCTACTTGGGGCGAACTTCTGGCTGCAAGGAATTAAGGAATCTCTGCTTCTGCTCGTCGCCATTATAGAAAGTTCGTCGAATATTCTTGCTGCGTTTTCTCTACGCCTGCTCCTTCTTTGTCTAATTCCTTTTAGGGCAAGCTTCTCCATACCTAGAGCTAACTTGTGCTGAAATCTGAGTAGCAATGGCTGCATATTGAAGGAGAAAACAGAGAAAAACCAGTCGACTTTGTTGAAGAAGGAGAAGGTGACCTGACGCGTTTTTTCGCCTCTTCTTCCCAGAGGATCTAC
Organism: Dipteris shenzhenensis; assembly: GCF_047967505.1. Lineage (NCBI taxonomy): Eukaryota > Viridiplantae > Streptophyta > Polypodiopsida > Gleicheniales > Dipteridaceae > Dipteris > Dipteris shenzhenensis. Next base: position 16,476,628 of record NC_141613.1, read on the forward strand.
TGTGGTATACCAGCTTTCTTTTGCCTCAGAAAGCCCCCTTTCTTTTGCTTTGAAGAGTGAGCTATGAGCCCTCCAAGTTTAGCTCTCTAGTTTTGACAGTTTTTGACAAGCTTTTGAAAATGATGCTACATAAAATGCTACTCTAGCATTTCTGGTCTTTTGAAGTTTTCAATAACTTCACTACAAGTGTTGCTTCAGTTTTGTTTTGACTTGCTAGACCTGGTTTTGATTGGAAAGTGTTTATTTCATCCACTTCTATGAAGCATGTAAGAAGAAGCATCATTGTTTGAAATCTAGTCACTACTATTTGCTACATCAAGTGCTCATACTTTGGAAGTCTTTCAGTTATTTTTGCCTTGTAAGAGAGATAGACACTGCCCAATATCTGGGTTAGACCCTCTCATGGCTACCATATATAATCTTGAGAAGTTCAATGGAAAGGGCTTCCATACATGCAATGAAGGTGAAATTTGCATTGATGTGGGAGAACTTATGGGGACTTGTCAAACCTACTCCTACCACTTCTTCTACAGCCTTCAATGCTGGAGAATCTTCAACTCCGACATGACCAGCAAAGGATCCAGCAAGAGAAGAAAAGGCATATGGTATCATTGCTCTTGCTTTGGGTGATGATTATATACACCATATCTCTGATTTGGAGTCTCCTTCGGAAGCTTGGCAGAAGCTAGACATGATTTTTGGTGCAAGCTCTCACATCTCTAAACTATCACTTAAAATCTCTTTCTTTGAATTAAAGATGGCAAGTGATACTACTTTAGCTGCTCATGTCAACTATATGCGGAGTCTTATGACTCAATTAGCTTCTATCAACTCTCCTATCACTCCTGATGATGCTATGGCAGTGTTACTTAAGAGTATGCCTGAAAGTTTTGATCACATTGTTAGCACTTTGAAGAATCTTCCCAATCCTAACCTTGAAGGCATTATCTCTGCTCTCCAAGAAGAAGAAAGGCATATGAAGCTAAGGAAAGGCAATGACACTGCTTATGCTGTGAAAGTCAAGAAGGGCAAGTATACTCCTTGCAATCACTGTGGAAAGACAAATCACCTTTCAAAGGACTGCTTCAAAGTTAATCCATGCAAGCACTGTGGCAAGAACAACCATCATGAGAAGTTTTGCAGAGCCAAAGCAAAGACAGAAAATGCAAATCTACTTACAGTTAATGAGCCTCCACAAGATGAGGCATCCTTTGAAGATTATGCATTTTAAACACATCTCTATGTATGCTCCAGATCTCTCTTTTTATGTCAAGGTACTCAGCCTGGATAGTCCTCCAAAATGAATGCAAATAAACTATTGTGTTTTGTGTGTTTTGTAAACACCTCTGGTCACCTTATGATGTAGGCCATGTGTATGTTTTGTTCCATGGTACCTCCTGCAGACATTGTGTGCATGTACATGCAGGGGAGATAACCATTGGAAAGTCTTTTTGTATCCCTTTCTGTTTACCTTACACCCAAGGGAACCCTTGCTAGCATGAGAACCTAGCCATATATTTATCCTTGACCACCATGAGATGGCATGAGAAACTATGAGACTAGATGTATCCTTGACATAGCCTGAGGCATTTCCCTGAGGGGGGGTTTGTTGGGATATCTCAAGGTGTATGCCTCAGGCACACCTTATGTTTCTATGTGTGAGTGCTAGAGGCACAGTTAGGTGCCCACAAGCACAGTTAGGTGGTGGAGAGCCACATAGGATGATTGAGTGAATCTAGGAGCAGATTGAGGAGATGATTGTAGAGCTCTGAGGTCATCAGTGATGTCAGTGACCTTGTATGAGGTGCCTACTTAAGGACCTCACTCTTGTTCTCATTCTATAAGCAAGTATTCTGATTTTGTGTCCACTCTACTCTTTCCTTTCAGTATTCCAACAAAAATAGCATCCCACAAGGCAATTTGGGCTTATCAATGCATCCAATAAGGACCGCAATGCATCCAAATGGTCTATAAATCATCCACTGCAACCCAATGCACACCACGAATGAGCACACACACTGCTCAAACTGCAACCAGAGTGATTTGCATAAGGTATGCTCAAGAAATCATAGTCCCACGGTAATGACCACTACTGAAAATAGAACCTGAGATGCCTCAAAACATGGGCGTCATTGCATAATCGGACTCAGTAAGAAAATTTGCAAATATCTATCTTCTGCTAGAACTCCAAAATCCCAATCGATGAGTGAGAAATGGGAGTCAACTCTTATCCATTGCCATGTGGCATAAATCTAAGGTTTCAAAACCTTAGAATGAAAAATGCATAACAGAGAGACAAAATCGAATACACAGAGATCTATAACTCTGAAAATCCTGCACCGAATCACGTAAGAACTGATAGGTAGGGGTTTTTGGGCATCCGGAATGCAATGGGACAGACGGTTTTGGAAACCGTGGTCTCAATCACTAGGTCCAACACACGGACTGAAAAACGTTCTTGGAAACAGAGCTATTTGTAAACTCCACCGGAGTGTGAATAATGAGCAACATAGAAATTTTAGGACCTTCTGAGTCCACCGAAACTGACGGATCTGCAAATGGTTGCTCCAAACTTGAGTTCCAACACCCGAGCATAAAAACGCAGAAACTGACACAGTGAGTCAGAAATCCAATGAAATGATTCCAGATTCAAGAATGAAGGTGTTTCCAAGCTCCTGAAGTGAAGTGGACACCAAAAGCAAGCAATAGTTGCCTTTACAAGTCAATACGGAGTCTCTGTCATCGAACGAAACCGAACGAAACAGGGAAAAGCTCAAAAAACGACTTTTTCTTTGAAAACACTTAACAAGCTCTCAAAACCACTTCGCAAAACCAAAGTGACTTTTCCAAATGTTCCTCCAAGAACCTACTCCAAAAAATGGACTAGATTCACAAGAACCTGCTGTGATGACACAAGATACTAGGAACCTCAACCAAATGTTGCTACTAGTACATCAATGCCTAGGTCCAATCAAAGACACAACCCCAGTGTCCCAAGGCACTTTACATATGGTCCTACACCAACACCTCCAATGAATGAGTTGATTTGTAGGGTGAATCTGAGACATCAAGATGGGTCTGGATAGAATTTGCATATAGAGTAGACTATAGAGAAAGTATTGTCATCAATCTACCTAGTCTAAAAAACTATTAGGGAGAAACCCTCAGCAATATGCATACAAGCTGGGCTCGGCCTACTTATATTAGAGAAAGAAGTCTGCTAAGAAGAGATCTCAGGGCCATGGGTATGCTAAAAGAACCATCTATACAAGTCACCAATTGCCCAATATGAGCATGTATACAAGCTAAGTCTAGCTGACTCGTAGCATGCAAAGAGGGGCTAAAACTAGCCGCTTCATGAACTAAGCTGACTATGGCACCATTTGTGAACTATGAAGTGAGTCAGGAAAAATACCAAGCTTAGGCAGTAAATCCCATCATGTATGGCAACGTTTGATTACACGCATCCAAGCTCCATGACTATCCAAAGGTGGATGGCAGTCTTTTACTACTTAGTGGTTTCGTTAGAACATGGAAATCCATTGGATGGAGCTTTTAGGACCTTCATACAAAGCCTGAGAGCCTTGCATTGCCTATGGACTTCTAGGTGCCATAAGCTTGATGCCTATGCATGCAAAGTTTAGTAGTTAGAATAGCATACCCAGTATTCTTATGATGTTTACAAGAAGAGCCAGATGTGGAAATAGAATGTCTTTATTCTCAACATAGTCGTTTAGGAGATCAAGCTTTAACACACGTGAAGAATCTTCCAATCATTCACATGAGACACTAGCTTCATCATGCCATAAAGAATAGGCATAAGAAGCTTATAGTCAGCTCATGTCAAGCCATACGAAGGCTGCAAGCAACTGAGGGTGGGGATACATAGGCTATAAGTGCGACTAATGCTGGAGAGCTATCATATTGCGCCCTAACGGTTTATCGCACTTATCTCCATCATGTGTAGAAATTGTATAAGGGCAACCTTAATGATTACAAAAGGAAGAAATCCCATATAAGCCCTTATCTTGAGAGCAGGAACTCGAAAATATGCTACCAATTAGTGCAACCTTACACTGCAAGATGAATAGTTGAGTGGATGCGACGTCACCCTTCCAGTAGTCGTACGTGAAAGAAAATTGATTTTCATCTTTTTATAGAATGTTCAAAATGTATGGTGTTACATTTCCCATGAATTCAAAGAGACTAATTAGCTTGACTATTCATTTCCCCTTCATCCACCAAATCTTTGTATTCCATAGGTATATCACTTGTCCTTGTAGTGTTCTTAGCTTAGGGAGAACCAATTATACCAAGCATCCATGTTATGCTATCATTATGTAATCCATTCTACATATGTTTAAGTGACCTTTCCACTATCTAATGCAAAAAGATATAACTCTTTGGTTACTCAACTCATTATTTGTAGTAAAAAATGGTTTTTTTTGGATTTGACTATTTTGTACATCCATTCTTGACAAGAATTGTCAGGAGTGTGTGCGTATGTGTGTGTGTGTGTGTGTGTGTGTGTGTGTGTGTGTGTGTGTGTGTGTGTGTGTGTGTGTGTGTGTGTGTGTGTGTGTGAGAGAGAGAGAGAGAGAGAGAGAGAGAGAGAGAGAGAGAGAGAGAAAGAGAGAGAGAGAGAGAGTGGAGCTAGTCCCTTGAGAACACACATCATGTCCATGCATCTAATTTCCTCCTTCCAATATTTTCCTGTTCTTGTTCTCATTCTTGTAACTATTCTTGTTCCTATTTCTATTGCTAAACCTTTTCCTATTCTTGAACCTCTTCTTCTTCTTCTTCGTGGTCTTGTTTCTATTCTTGTTCATGTCCTTGTTCTTGTTCTTGTTCTCAATGAACAAACTTAGTCTAAGCACAACTACCACCATTTCGAGTAGAAACTACGACTGATATTTCAAGCACTACCATGATTGTTTTCATAAATAACGATAGCTGTAGCAGCAAGTTTGTCGAGGGAATACCCGCACTTAGGTGAGGTGGATGCGGGGTTTGAAAACCAATTCTATTGCCCAAGAATTGCTACAATTGGATCCTGAGTCTTAGGTGGACGTATAGGTGAAGCACGTTAACGTCAACACATAGACATCCCCCCTTTAGCTCATGGACAAAGAAACATAAACTGCCTGAAATTTTGATCAAAGAGACCAAGTACCATAGCTCCAAATTGGCGCCCAAATGAGTTGATGATTTGAGAATTTGGGAAGCTTGTTCACACCAAGGGATATTTCATAACAAAACATTATAACAAAGTTAATCATCGTATATGCAGTTCTTATGGTTTTTGGAAATTTTACTGCTCCTAACAAAATATGAGTAATCTTATGCCCTTACACACTCCCTTGCACTCATTGATCTTGAACTTCCTACAACTTCTACTTGCAACTTCTATCCCCTCCTACAACTTGACAGAAGCCTAATTGAAAGGGTACTTGGCATCCCTAGAGGCAATTTGCAAGCTTGTTACTTAGAGAATGCATGGAGGAAAAAGGACCTTTTTAGTTTTATTCTCCAAAACTCAAATTAGTAGAGATGGTGGAGTTGAGGCTTTGAGAGGGCTTTGAGGTTGCCAAGATCTATGCTCAAGGCCTTTTGAAGGAGACAAGGCATTTCTTCCTAATATAAGAGGAACCATGAAGTACTGGCAGTTTCAAGTAGAAGTAGAACAACTCAATAGACACCCAATCTCTCTAGGGAAATCTCTAGGACCGTGCTGAACAACTTGAACAATCTAAAGGATGCCAAATTCTTGAAACTGACATCTGAGACCACCAAAGTTGGATTGCACCTAATGGGCAATTGTCTCGATACAATTTTTGGCCAATACAAGAAGGAGATGAGGAAGCTACAAGCCACCCATACAACATTGATAGCACTATAGGAGGCTTAAGAAGGGTGAAGAGGCTAAGGTAGAGTAGGCACAAGTGATGTAGAGGTTGTAGAAGTGAAGGCTATGCAAGCATGAGAGCAAGCTAAGACTGTTGAGGCCCAAGCAAGATAAGCTTTAAAAATGGTTGAGAATGAAAGGACAAGAAGAAAAGAAGTAGAGACACAGGTCAATATTTGCATCAGTAGCTTGAAGACACTTGAACAGATGATAACCAAGGAGAATAACTTGATGCTCAAAGACTAGAAAAGGAAGTTCTTTACCAATGGCTCTATAGGATGCAAAACACATTAAACATTGACAAGGATGATTCTATAGCTCCGAAGTGACAATGCACACACTATGGTTGTGATGTAGGAGCTACAAGAGAGCTTTAAAGCTAGGAAGGATGAAGATTGAGAAGAGGGCAGAAAGGATGCAGATTAGGTAGAGAGCATCCAAATTGGAGCACTTGGTGTAAGCCATAAGGAGGAGGCCACGTCCACACCCCTCTCTTTCATTCATTCTTTTTCTCACTCACATCATTCCACCCTACAAGAACTAGAATGTGCAATATTGGTAAGATAAGGCCCAATATTGGGAAGATATGCACAATGCCCCACATTTCAATTACAATACCACTGTGGAGCAGCATGTCTTGAAAATTTGGAGAGGCAATCCTTCATCCTTTTTGGAACCCAAACTAATTTGCAATCTTGTAAGAGGCCTACAATGATATTGGCTAGAAGAATCAAATAGAGCTATTGCCTTTCAAGATGAGGTAAGAAGGAATTAAGAAATAGCATGCTCATGCACAAGGTGAGACTATGATATTGACAACTACAATAGTTAAGTCAAAAGAATATCATCCTTTAATGATGCGAGGACATACATGCACAATCTACCATGGGCACATTATGAATGAGTGCCAGATACATGCCGCCAATGTGGACACTTTGTGCATGTGTTTTGATTTGGGTGTTTGTGCATGCAACATCTGTATGAAAAGCCTGTCATATGACAATTCTCAGGTCATGGAGAGACCAATTGTTCCTGCTTGCTACAGTTATCTACCTAGAGAGAGTAGTGGCTATGCGTGCATTGGCCACAAAAAGAAAGGCTGTATTTGATAAAAGGAAGATGCAACTCCCTGATGAAGGGAAGAAGCAGCCCCTTGATGAATGGAAGAAATAACCCCCTCATGAAGGGACGAAGCTCCTTGATGAATGGAAGAATGCCAAGCTCAATCTCCCATCAACTCGTTGACCTAATAAAGGGTCATCAAAGAAATCCCTTGATGATTGGAAGAAGCATCCTGCACATGAAGGGAATAAGAGTCCCAAGCTAAAGCCCCTTATTGAAGTGAAGAAGCCCAAGCTCAATCTCACATCAACTCGCGGACCTAATGAAGGGTCATCAAAGCATAAAGAAAAGTCATGGATTTGATGGTTTTGCAACACTTTCAGAGATATAAATGTTTATTTATTAATGAAACCATTATGCTACAGGTTTTGTATGTCTAGCAATGAGAACACATTTTTTCCATACTTTTCTATTGCATTGGGAATGGTATATAAAAGATGATCCCCATGTACAAGGAACAATAAAACAACATTGGATGTGGTCAACTGGCCCTTCTTCTTAATTTAAATCAGCCTGTAGATTCCCTTTTTGTTTCAAGGCATAAATCCCTGATCGGTATAAACATAATGTCTTGGCATCTAGCCATGGCAAGGGGGATCATTGATGGATGTGGTCTTGTTATTAAGAGAGCTCTTAATAGACACCGCTTAACATGTCCTCAAGAAAAGTTATGAAATGTGCATGATGCTATAACATAGCTTGTAGTTCACCTCTCCATGCGGGTGCAGTCAACATAAATACACAAAGCCTTAGTAGTAGTTTAGTACATAGAGTGTTCCATGAATTTAAAGTGGATGAAGTACAAAGGAACAATAGATAGGATTATGAGATTGTTAAAGGAAGATGCAATTTGCATGGCATATGGTACTTTTCAAAAAATCATCGTTTGGTAAAAACAAGAAAGCTTTCTTGTTTGTGCAATGCGTGCATCATAGGGGATCATGATAATTGTGAGGACTTTGCACCTCTAAAGCAATGGTGTCTATGTCATGTTTTCCCTCTATGTGGAGATGGCTCCCAAGAGACACACAACAACAACTCATGAAGAGTTGGATGACTTCACTGATGAGCAGGAAGAGGGGGATAACTTTGCAATTGTTGCTGCCTTTGGGGAGAATGAGAAAGATGACCAATACTGTGTGTTGCAATGTACCAAACCCAAACATAAGGTTGAGGAAGCATTCTTGAATCATTGGGAAACAATATATGAGAGGTTGGATGTAGTAATTGGAGGTCTCTGGTACCAAAGACATCTAAGAAAGGTCGCAATTACAAACTATTACATCAGAGTCCATAGACATATGTGTAGTCTCATCTAGTAAGAGCTATTAACACTAGTTTGGTAGGACATAAAAATGTCCTAGGGTGCTTTTATGTCCTGTTAACTTAGCCACTTCCTAGAATTATTCAAAAGAATTGATAAGGTATTTTGGGGTTTTGATTGTTTACCATAATAGCTTATATGCTGAAAAAAACTTGGAATTATTATGGATTGGAACTTGCACCTATTACTTTGAGTTCTACCTAAAGTTTTAAGGTCAACCTAACACTGATATTTCAAGCTATTTTCTCAGATATTAGTTTGAAAGGAGATGGGTTTTCATATTTTATTGTATATCGCCCCCCCCCCCCATCCAAAAGACCCCTCCCTTGGGCCTCACATATTATAAAAAATATGTACAAATATTAAAATCTTGCATATTTTGTAAGTGCTAGAGTCTAATGATAACTATAACACATATGTTTATATTTCCTTGGAGCTAGATAATCATATTCATTATGATATATGGCCTTAAATGTAATTTTAGTAAATGCTGATGGTGGCGAGGTAAAATTTGATCTTTTACAAATTCTTTGACATGTCTAACAAGTTCCAAACTTAACCATACTTTGTATATGTCTTTAATAGGATATTATGGAGTAGCGTGAGTTTTAGGGGACCTAATGTTATGTAGAACACCAAATTCAAATTGTATATTGATTGTTCCTTAGGCTGTAATTCACGCTAAATTCAAGATACAAGAGTTAAATGATATCATAAGAACCTTCATAGGTTTAAATTATACCTATAGAGTGCCTCTAATCATGAATGAGTGATACCAATTAAAAAAAGTTATATGTAGAACACTTATATACGTGATCATTCAAAACTATAAAAGTAAGATTTAATGCGGAACCTGTTTTGATAGTATATATCAGGAACACTTAATCTCTTTCATTTTTAGCCTTTATTGTCATGTGGTGACTTTCCCGTATGATATAATATTGTTATACTTAAGATATTATGCTTTGTGGCTATTATGTGTAGTATATAAAGATATTATGCTTTGTGGCTATTATGTGTAGTATATTATGCTTTGTGGCTATTATGTGTATTATCAGGAACACTTAATCTCTTTCATTTTTAGCCTTTATTGTCATGTGGTGACTTTCCCGTATGATATAATATTGTTATACTTAAGATATTATGCTTTGTGGCTATTATGTGAAATGTGACTTATAATGCAACCTACTAATCTATAACCACTCTTGTCAATTGATAAATTAATTTTGCCAAAATTATTTTTTTAAAAAGTTTTGTCACTCTTACATGTTAGATATACTTATAAACACTTTGTAAAAAATGCTAGCTCCTTGAAATCAATTTTATTTTCAGGCATGCTAGATAAAGTTTCAAACCTAAGTACTTTCTGGGTGAAAGACTGTGTTACCATACATTTGTGAGCATTTTGTAATCACATGTAATAGTTTTTTGTACTCCTTATATTTTTAGATAATAGTCCTATGAGTATACCTTAAGCTCAAGAGTGGAAATCACCTAAAAAACATCTACAACAAGTTGTGATTTTTTTGCCAAAACCTCAAAAGGACACTTTTATGTCCTGTTATGCTACTAATCTACATCTAGACGAAAGAAGGTCAAAATTATATTCAAAATGGATTTAGACACACATCAGCACATCATGGGGTGTCTTGAAGTAGAGTACTAGATAGTACAAGAAAATGTATTCTCATTATGCAATTAATTTGTTTATATTCCACAATAAAATGATGGCAAATAATTTATCATCATATTCAACCATGCTGGTTGCAGTTAATCCTAAACCAAGGAAAATGTATCCCTCTTTTCTAGTAGATCCTAAACTTATCATGTTCGCAATTTGCAAATAATCCTACACCACTTATCTTGTAAAACTAGCATGCCATTTACACTTAATCTCTAAATGACTTAAGTACAACAATTGTACTGACTGCATTTAATCCCGAAACCATTGCGCTACTTACAGTTATGCTATCCAGTAAATCCTAATTTTAGCATGGACAAATAGTGCTAAAAAATGGTCAAGCAGTGCAAGAAAAGTGCTAAAAATGTTAAATAGTGCTTAAAAAGTACTAAAATGTGGCCCAAAAAGCCCTCAAATCCCATAAATTCATTGCATTGGTTGTAGTTAATCTAGAAACACTTAACTTGTACAACCACCATGCTAGTTACAATTTTTCCTAAACCACATGTTCCTTATCATGGAAATTGTATGTGCGTTGCACTTTCTTGAACTTTTGTGACTCAACATTAGCAAGTAGGCTACTACTAGTCATAAAAGAAGCATGTAGATGACTGTATGTGATATGACTAAAATTCTTATATGCTTGTTATATCAGTAAGTACTTTGGATCTCAAGTTGTTCTTGAAATAATTTATTTTTAGCAAAATCTATCACAAAAACAATCGTGTCATGGAGGAAATTAGTAGCACACGTCCTGAATTGCTTGTCTTGCTAGCTAGCTATGAAATTGTGAAGCACATATTTTGAAATGGATTTAACGAAGTGATTTATAAGCTCCCTCTATTGAGTGGTCATGTACTATAGTAGTCGTCTCTTTTTTATCCTTCAACACCAATATGCTCAAATCTCCTCCATTTTACTAAAGAAAGGGCCTTCTCTCATTTTATTTGGATAGACGTATTGCTTCACCTTCACACCACAATGTTTGCATTTGCCATGAATGCATTGAATGGAGTGCCACCAGAATCTCCCTTTGGACAGAGCACTGGCTCTCATATTGACCTTAGGCTACCAAACTTGGTCTCCCTTGCAACACGTGAGAGGATCCAAGTGGCTTACAAATTGAGCATTCATCTATGAGACATGGGCATCTGTCTCCATGAAGTCAATGCTCTAGCATGACTGCATCTGAAGTCATGCAAAGCTTGCCAAGCTAGGATAAAGTCTATATGTGTTTTGCAACAACATACATCTTTGAGTTTCTTACATAGCAGGGCTTGCAATGATCAAAGCTCCTTTGCCTGATTGAAAAGTCAAGGTTCTCAATCCATAAATTTAAGGTACAATTCCATTTGCTCATCCAACATGTAGGATATAAAATTTTATGTCCAACCATTGAGCTAGCTTTAAACATAAATTAAACTACAATAACATGTTGTTCCAAACATGGGGATGATTCAACCATCTATTGGTGGTAAGCTAAGAACATAGATTAAAAAATTTAAAAATGCACCGGTCAAACATTGGTTTTAAACTATTGATTTAACGATAACAACATAATGTTCCAACCAGTGGGCTAGTTTGAAATCTGCTTGATAGGCTAGTGACATGCTAAGAACATCAATTAAACTATTAAAAAACACAGCTATGCTAACCACGGGATGGTTAGAAAACCAATTTGGGCTAGTACATAAGATATCACCGGGCTGGTTTAGGACAATCACAATAAACGCCATACGAAGTAAACTTTGGGGCACACAAACAATGCTAATTAAACTATAATAAAGCATATCCATGTGAAATATATTGCTTTTTACTTTCACTAGGTGAATGATGCCACTATGACATTTATGGCTTGTCAATATGGCCCTTGCCCCTAAAGGGGACCCCTCAAGGATCATATTGACCTTTGCCCTATGCAAAACACAACACATAATGTGAAATTTATGAAAAGGCTATATACATGTGGCTTGGGTGTAGCAATGTGTGTACAATTAAGACAGCTTCTCCGTCAATCCTCCTTCATCTATTTTCATTCTCCTTCAAGAGCTAGATATGCCTAAAAGTCTCTATGACTCCAGACAAAGATGCTATTGTCCTTTAAGGGCTCGATACGTGTGATTCATAGAAAATACTTTTACACATATCCAATCTTGAAGGAAAATAGGATCTCTATCTTGACATCGAAATGACTTTTGGACATATCCAACTCATGAGACTCTGGTTGCAGCCGCTATGTTGGTTGTGTCTATTGTTGATTTGTATTCCAACTGCAGGGTTGGTTTTGGACAATCACATTAATTAGTGTTTGACCTAAACTAACTTAGTGATATATTGCTATTCCAACCACCACGCCAGTTTAGGACTCCAACCCATCCCAATGTTTAAACCCGACTCATATGTATTTTCTCTTTTTTAATATAAATTTATTTTCCAATAATTTTTAATATATATATATAAATTTCTTTTCCAACAAAAAAAATGATGGAATTTTAATAAATAAACTATTACAAACAACAATTTCAACCATCGGGCTAGTTCAGGACAATCACATGAGCTCCAACCCAACCTACCTTATTGCAATGACATTTACTAACTTGCGTTGTGTCAAGCATGTGTATGGTGCACTCGTCTATAGATGTCCTTATTTGGACAAACTCTCATGTTGTTGTGCCATAACAATTTCACTCTAGCGATGACTTTCTCACTTAGGCTATCTCTCATTTTCTTGCATTATGTTGATACCCCATAGACTCCTCACATCAAGATGGAGCTGCTTAACTCCCATTCTGTGCCTAATCACTAGAGACATGCTAATCCTCTAATTGACATCTTCGGCATTGTGCACCCAAGCTATTTCTCATTTATTTTAGGGGACATCAATATTGCTAATATTGCCCTCTTTGCAGCTAGTTGATTTAAGTGTGCACCCTGTCACTTTTTATATGCCATATCTCAAGTTAGAGAGTAAAGTCTCCTAGGCGTGCTTCTGTCGACGTGTTGGCACAGTTGTCAATCTACAAATTTTTGGGTGCAAGCTAAAACTTTTGAAGACTCAAGAATGGTAGTCATCAAAATGGCTTGAAGCTACTACCTCAAGTGCTCCCATCATTGTGAGACCCTAGATCATGTTCTTTTGCTTTAAAAGCAATGTTCAAATGCATGGATATGCAGCTGCTACTCTACAAGGAGTCTTTTTTCTTAACATTGTTTCTCGTTCCACAAATTTTGCAAACATGTCTTCCATTACCATTTTGACACTATGCCATTTCTTTCCTTGCCCCATAATATGTTGCTTATGCATTGACCAAGTTTTTCAACTGTCCTATCTTGCAACCTTTGTTTGGTTCTCTTGCAAACCATGATGAGTTGCATCTTGCCATGATGATCGGTGAACCACCAAAACAAACACGGACTAGCTTATGATTTGAGAATTAAAAGGAAGCTAATGAGTCCTTCTTACTCAAATAAACAAGCAAGATAATATCGAACAACACTTTGCATTGGAAAGAGGTACATTGCACTATAGCAGTAGGATGTAGGGAGATGTGACTTTTCATGTACATTTGCTAGAGTTGGAGCATGAAAACTTGAAAGCCCACATAGGATGTGAAATTTTAGCCATCGTGGTTTTCCCCCTCTGGCGATACACATTAGCAAATTGGATAAACCAATTTCCCCCAAAGCAAGTGTAATGTGGCTTGAAATGTTAAAAGAAACACATATGCCAAGGGCAGATAGCATGTTTGATGCTGTGGATTATGAAATGAAATGAACTTTGACATGCTTATGGACCTTATAGCAAGGAAGTGCATGGAAAAAGAAGCAATGCAAAATTAAAAATAGTGTTTGGATTTATTCAAAGATAGAGCTCTGTACATGCATAAATTTAATAATTTCTAATTCATCCATTCTAGACACCAATATGCTAGAGTTGAATGTTTTAAGACCACCATGCAATAGTCCCATAAGTGTGGATTCCATTTCTTCAATCATTGATAGATTTCAAAGAATCAAGAAAAAGTTATGGAGTATGCCCTCAAATGAGTGTGTGTAATTTCAGAGCGACATTGGAGGCCCCTTAAATTATACCAAATGTTCAGTGTCCTTTGGTAGAGGGGAAGTTCAAGTAGTGTAATTTTGAGTTATCACATAGTTGCATGTACATGTAGAACAAAATTTTTATGTATTTGAATAAACTAATGTATCCTATATTGTTTAGACATGTGCTTCACATGCAAAATAGCACTTGTAATGATATAATGATCTCATTCAAATTGTTAATTCCATATTTTTTGGGTCTTATATTCAAATTTCGAATGTGTACTATTGCCGAATTTCATTGGGCAATGCATAAGTTAGGGTCAGGCAAGTCACTTATTTAGATTTGGAATGTGTACTATTGCTCGGAGACCAAGTTTGCCAAATTTTGTTAGGCAATTCATAAGTTAGGGTCTAGCAAGTTACCTATATCCCTAAACCTCACAAAAAATGGCTACATCCAAGCTTGCATTGACCCTGTTCACCAACCTATCAAGGAAAAAGTCTTATGCCCATTTGCATTTAATTATGACAATTCTAGTTAAAGAGAAAGTATTCTACTTTTATTTAATCTCATTCCTTGCATTAAAATATTTGCATATGCTACTTTGGTGCTTGCAACTAATAATTCCATTCATACGGCAACACTGTATATATATTATCTTGCAAAACTAATAATTCCATTCATATGGCAATTGCAACACAAGGAATCAAAATACCCTCATACTAGGATGCTCAAGAGAAGCCAAGAGTTATGTCATCCAATTGATTTTGAATATGGAAAAGTTCAAAGGAGAAGTTATTCTCCTTCGAGCCTATGCATTAACTCTCTAGCTATGCCATTACTATCCTTCGTCTACCACCCCACCATGTTTGATTTAATATACTAGCTGATAATCAGAGATATACATAGCATACTGAGCATCCACATGCCTATAAATCTACTGATTAGTTGGTGCCATCATTCTTTGAATCCTTACATTAATAAAATATAGTTTTTTTTGGTTTTTTGGGATAGATATGACTTGATGGGTGTATCTTGCACAATTAAAAGGGTGATCTATTAATTTAAAGTTGAGAAAATATATTCAAATATCAATTTAAAAGGATGATACCTTCTTAAGACAACTTGGCCATCAAGAAAATGTGATGTCACAAGTTTTAGATACAATGCTTGCATCATTCCCTTATGGAAGGATGACTTCTTACATCTAAGTGGACTATTCAATTACATTATTTATTCCCAGTTGTTCTTTTTGAATGAGATTATTGAATATTGATGAATAGGTAAAAGGGCATTTTTAATGGTTTCCAAACTAAGAAATAATGATTGGTTTAAGGTGATACTACTTCAAAGTATACCATGAAGAGCATTTGTAAATATTTATTGGTCTCCAACTCAGTCGGGTTTCAAATTAGCAAAGCAAGAGAATGAACATGATGAGTGACTCCAAAACTCAATACTTGTATACATTTGTTAGTAAGAACCCTTGATATACATAGGACTCAATTATAGGGAGACTAGATTTGCCATTTGCCACGATTAAAGTATTTGAGAGTTTAGTGTCACTGTAGGAAAAATAGTAATCTCAAAATTAATACAATTTAATAGTCATGAGAGAAATTATGCCTATTATATAAGTTTTTGGGTAGAGAGTTGATACATTACATAGATCATTTTAGACATCGAGCTTCTTTAGAGCTATCAATTTATCATTAAGGTGCTCGTATGGTCATACTTAATTTGAAAAGCCACTTAAGGGTTGTCAAATCACATATCCTCCAAGAAGACACATCCATCCACAATATCATATATATATATATATAGAGAGAGAGAGAGAGAGAGAGAGAGAGAGAGAGAGAGAGAGAGAGAGAGAGAGAGAGAGAGAGAGAGAGAGAGAGAGAGAGAGAGAGAGAGAGAAGAGCCACCTCCTTCTCCTTGAGAGTAGAATAAAGGAGGCATCCATGTGAGATCATAAGCAAGATTGGGAAATGTTTCGAGCGTTCTTTTGAATATAATTGTGATGTTTAGTACAAAAGCTAAAAGAATCCATAATGCATAGAGGCAAAACAACATGTCAAATTGAGTTGCAAACCTTTTGATATCTCTTGAATACAATTTTTAGAGATGGTGTGATTGAGCAGTCAAAGATAATGTATGCATCATTCTAGATAACATTAGGCCTTGATTGGAAATACCATTTGCATCAAACATTGTAGTAGAACTTGATGTGTCATGCTATTGGACATTAGGTGCAAATTTTTAGAAAGAGGTATTCATTCTTGGGATGTCCATGGGAGTTTGCTATTGGATTTGTGGCCCATTAATTAAAAAAAGGGGGGGGGGGAGGGTCTAATAAGAGGGAGGAAGTGGATTTAGATAGTGAGTGATGAGATAGATGATTTGACATTCAAGTATATCCACTAACATGTATTTGAAGGACTAGCGTCTTTTAATGTTTTATGGGGCTTGTGTGCACCGTACAATGAGGGGACACAATGAGGGGACAAGGAGGGAGGATGAGTGAGCCCATGTGTTTGGTGGGGAAAAGAAGAGGATGAGCAAGCCCATGTGTTTGGTGGGGAAAAGAATAAGACATTGAGTAGCCCCATTCCATGATTGCATTTGGAGGTTCTTTTAGTTTAAAATCATGGTGGAAGGACATATGAAAGATATTTTCCTAGTAGGCATTTCCATTCTTGTTTACTCACTTAACATTCAATGGGAAGCTTCAATGACCACTGAAAGAAGAAGGTTTACTTGGTTTTTGACTTTGTGTTGATGGGATTGTGAGGCAAACAAACTCAAAGTCTTGTGAAACCGTGCATATAATATCAGAGGGATGGAAGGGGGTTGGTAAGTTGTGCATGTATGTATGCAAGGTGGATGCAAGGGCGTTGGTAAGTTGTGCATGTATGTACAGATAGCTATCTTACATCACGTGTAGGGTGGCGTGGGTATATGTGGAATAGGATTGCGGGAGTTAGAGGGATTAGAGAGGTGTTGTGTGTAGTGGAGGCGAGGAAGGCAATGAGTGATTGGCCAAAATCACATTTTTAAAATCTCTCTCTCTCTCTCTCTCACACACACACACACACACACACACGTGCATGCGACCAGTCACATGTCCATGGCCAACTATGAGTGAGTGGCCTACATGCATGCACGTGCATGCAGTCACACGTCCATGGCCAACTATGAGCGAGTGGCCTACATGGTGAAGGAATCGGATGTGGGTAGCGAGATCGGGGCAAGCGAAAGCGGGCGCTGCGGCTTTGCTAAAGAAACAGGCAAGTTGGGGGTTGACAAGGCTTGAGTGGGGTGGTGTGTGGGGGGGGGTTGACACGAAAGAAAGTGAAAGGTGAAAACTCAGTGTCTAGGAAGTGAGGAGGCGACACGTGTTGAGCGAATCTAGGAGCTGAGGTGTATGCTGACGTGGACAGGGGTCTGGGTTCTACAATCTAAAACCCTTGTACTGTCCTTGTTCTTCCGACGTCTTGCGATCGTCTGCCCAGCTCGAGCTCGCATCAAAATCGAGCTTCAGCAATCGCCACCTCATGCTCCCATCCATCCCTTCTGCCCTCCCAAATCCTGTCCGAGAATCCGGTTCCAATGATTGCTTCGCCGTCCCTAGCCGTTGTTTCTCGAGTTTGCTAAGCGCTTTTGTATCGTTGCACGCGCCAGACTTGGCGCCTCTCCCTCCGCCTCTCGCCTTTCCGTCATGGTCGCCGCCATGCCGGACCCCCAGGTCGCGGTGAATGACTTCGTGTTTAAGCTCAAGCGCAGGTCAGTCTCCCTTGCTTGTCTCACTGACCCTCGTTTTCTTTCTTTCCGTTGGCGTCAAGGTTCATTTTTTTGGTTGGTGTTGAGAGAGAGAGAGAGAGAGAGAGAGAGAGAGAGAGAGAGAGTAATCAGAAATGTGTGAAAGAGCCGTGAGAGTTGTTCCGCTTTTGAACGCTTCTGAACGCTGTTATCGGAGTTCTAAGTAGTTTTAGAGTTTTGGTAAGGCTTTGAGACTTGATTCTCTCGTGTGTTCGACAAAAGAGCAGATTGTTGTTGTGCAGAGGGTGTTTTCTACTTCTTCTAACATTGATTAGCGCGTACAAGATCCAACGAAGGCTTGGCATATGGAGCAGCCCCAAGATAGTCTCTGGCAAGGGGATGAATTTCTGTTGGTTGTTTTCGAGTTACTTAAAGAAGACGGAGAGCTATTAGGCATTAGTGATTCCAATATAAATTGTATTTGCACTCGAGGTCCTTTCCTTGTAGTATTTAAGATGCCTTCTTTGTATTGCCTCCCTTTAACTACAACTACCACACATCGATTCATCAAACCTACATTCAATTCATTGTTGGAAAATGGAACATATAAATAGAAAAGTAGCTAAATAAGAGCCCAAAAGACTAAGGCGTAAAATCACTTAAAGGCTACCTACTTAGTTTACCATGAACCGTGAGCATGTATAAATACCTTTGCTAACGTGCAGGGCGTTTCGTTGATTGTTCCTCTTTTAATCCAAGGAGCAAAATTGACCATTTATGGACAGGTTTATATTGGACACACACACACACACTTGGCATTTGACATTTTTTCGGCACTCCCTCGTCCTGCCAACATATATTGATGTGTCCTTTTTGACTCTTTTTCTCTATCCTTGTTCTTTTGAATACTTTCTACACTCCTTCATCTTCCAACACTCCACTTTCCTCAATGTGGGAAAGTGGAGAATTTCACTTAAAGAATTTCATGTAGGTAGATACTTCATTAAATGGGAAGACCCACGAGTCATGATGGCAATATTAGTTTCGTTTATTGGATAAGTTGGATCGGTTCCTGCAAATATACTAAAACGATATGTATAAATAAGAGAGAGAGAGAGAGAGAGAGATTGATAAAATCTCCAGAAGGCCAAAAGAGCCTATTAGACCCCAACTCTTGTGAGAAAGAGTCTTCAAAAGATCAAAGGGTCTATGAGATTGAAAAAAATAGATACAATGAGTTGAATGGGTGGAGCTACTAAGTGGGCATCTACACAAGAAAATACTAAATTACTCAACCCATGTGGAGAGATTTGCAATGTAGTATCACTGGGATAGTCCTCTAATTGCTATGTGAGGAACCAATTCTATTGGGCGTCTAAGAATGCACAGGGGGGTCTCAGCAAACGAAACCCATGATAGAGCACTGAACTTGTGCGGTTTGCTGTGGCTCCTCGGACAAGTGCCATTGTCACCCCCTGTCGGCCGTATCCCTAGTTTGGCGAACATAAGACATCCGGAGTAAGGCACACAATAGGCCTGCCAACGTGTTCATGCAAAGATGAGGGTCCCGTGCCAGTCACCATGCCACCCAAGCATGCCTCTCGGGATACATTGGATGATAGTGATGAGGCTGCTCAGCATGAGCAATTGCCTTCCACGATGGTTGCATGCACTGGTGGTACAGAGATCCCTACAACTCAGCCTCTCTCTCTTGCATCTTGAGAAGCGAAGGCAGCGCACAAGCAATTTTTGGATACCCTTGCTTCTATGCTTTAGGATGCCTTTCGCCAGATGGGATAGGAGTTTGGCCAGCAACTTACCATGGCCATGGCTATGCACGATACGGCTCTTTCCCAGATGGGACAGCAGCTTGAGCAGTAGATTGGCCAGATTATGCAAGACAAGGGCAAGGAGCCCACACCCCAGCATGGGGACCACTCAGATAGTTAGGATGTGCTTTCTGCTCCACGCAGGGGTTTTATGGCAGATGACCACCGTGCTTGTCAGCATCAGTCTTTTGGACCGTTGCATCTATCCCAGCGTGGGGATTATTTGGACTTGGATGATGCATTCTCTGTGCCGCAGAGCAGCTTCTTGCAGGATGTTTGGCCATCTTTTGGCTCATAGTTTTTTGCATCCATGCAGGCTGAGCTGTCTCTTTTGGGTCGACCTGTTGGAATGCATCTGGTTAGTGCTCCCTTCACCGCACCAGCGAGTATGCCTGGAGTTGGTTTTGGTTTATTTGGTAGCCCACACCCCGGGGATAGAGGTCAGTCCTCTTCTTAGCCCTTTGGCATGCTATTAGTTTGGAGAGATGCATTTGGCAGAGAGGCCCAGCCAAGGGTTCATGCACCTATCGCTCCGCCAATGAGCACCTACAGCCATATGCAGCCAGTACATTAGATGGCAGCAGCTACTACGCAGTAGGGGGTTAGTGGTGGGCAGCAGGCCACTTTTGATGAGATGCTGGTAGATTCCTTGCGTTCATATAAAGGCTACCTGAGGCCATCAAACTTAAGATGTCCTTTTCCGATTATGCGAACCTCAAGTGTGATGATGCCGTCACTTCCGCAGGTTACACACACAAGAATTATGCAGCCAAGGATATCAAGGACAAACTCACAGTGCATAAGTTCAAAGGGGACACTCGCACACCTAATGAGTTGGAGGAGTGGCTTACGAAGTTGTAAGATTATTTTCGCTTCTACCCAAAGCAGGATGAGGACCGCATAATCTTTGCGGGTATGCACGTGTAGGACTATGCACATACTTGGTGGCGTTATACGAGGGACTCGCCTCAGAGGCCAGCCACCTGGAAGGAGTTCAAGGAGTTGATCACCACATTTGTATCCCTACAGCAATATCTGGCTGAATTCTATGCATTATCGCAGACTGGTACTATCCAAGAGTACTTGCAGCGCTTTTGGAAACTGTACAGGACGTATCTGAGAGAGGGAAGTTGCTGCGTTTCCTCCAGGGATTGAGTCCTTCACTCATTTCAGATGTGAAGGCACATAGCCCTCAAACAATTGAGCGTGAAGGCACATAGCCCTCAAACAATTGAGCGTGCAGACCAATTGGCAGAGGTGTTTGAACCCAAATATGCCAGCAAGTATAAGATGACAGTGGGCAGCGCATATGGGAATGCAAATGAGGCTGAGAAGAAGCCTAAGGTGATTGATTGGCATGAAAGGAAATCAGCGGCAACACCATTTCTGAGGTTTCCCACTGTTACAGGTAGCAAGATGCCATATGCTAAGCCATACAGGTCATTTGATGCTAAGCCAGGAGCTAAGCCAAGTGTTGGAAATGAAAAATCAGAATTTAAACAACACACCAGGGTTATTATGGACAGCAGAAAGCGGGCGAACTTATGCTTTAAGTGTGGCAAGAAGCGGACTCTTGAGCATTGGGAAGTTTGCAAAATGTGTAACAGTGGTACTGCAAAACTCAGCATGATTATTGAGATATCGGATGATGAAGATTTAAAGGGTGCTTCTGAGACTTTGGATGCCACTCATGATGATTCATAGGGTGCACAGGACGTGGAAGAAGCTCCAGGAGCCATGAAGGGGACTGATTTTCCCTTTGATCCTGGTGGTGCTATTGAACATACTATGCATGGTATCCAACCCAAGGACACTCAACCCACCTGTGGCATGCGAGGCCGTTGGCCTATAGCCTTTCATGTGGAGCATCAGGTTGCTATGCCTTTTCATGTGCAAGAGGATGCAAGTGGAAAGCTCCTGCAGACGAGGAGGATATCTATTGGGATGCACACCAAACAATTTATGCTCTCTCTTTTCATGCCTTGATAGGTGCTAAAAGTGCTGAAACTATCAAATTGAAAAGGCAAATTAATGGCCGGACTGTTCACATGCTTGTGGACAGCGGAAGCACTCATAGTTTCATTAATTCTAAGACCTTACAGAAGGTGGGACTGATTCCTACTGAGATTGATCATGGGCTGAGAGTAGAGGTGGCAAATGGACAGCATTTGGTTAGTAAATTTTGTTGCCAAGATGCAAGGATCAAGCTCTCTGAGAATTATGGTTTTGTTGGGGATCTCTTGGCACTAGATATGGGCCCGATAGATGCTCTCCTTGGCTGCGATTGGTTAAAAATTTTGGGTAAAATCAGCATGGATTTAAATGCCTTATCACTCAGCTTTGTTCACAAGGGTAGAACTGTAGCATTGCAAGGCATTGCCACTCCTAAATTGCAGGTCATTTCAGCAAGGTAGTTGGCTAGAGAGCTCAGGAAGGAGCATGCCCTCTATGCATTGAATGCATCGGAGTTTGCTGATGTATTTGCTGATATGCCATCCCAATTGCCTCCCAAGAGGGATGTGGATCATGCCATTGTCCTAGAGCCTGGCAGTAAGCCCATAAACAAAGCGCCACATCGTCTCTCTAAGGTTGAACGGGAGGAAGTGGCAGTACAGGTGCGGGACTTGCTTGAGAAGAAGAACATCCCTCATAGCACTTCTCCTTTTTCCTCCTTGTGCTTCTGGTGAAGAAGAAAGATGGATCGTACCGCATGTGCATTGATTATAGGGATCTAAATAAGGCCACTATCAAGAACATGTTGACGGCTTTTCGCATAGAAGGGGGCTTGTATGAATTCAAGGTGATGTCTTTTGGATTGACTAATGCACTGGCCACCTTCCAAGCGCTGATGAACAAGATATTGCAGCTTCTTCTTTTCAGATGCGGATGATATCTTGATTTAGAGCATGTGAAGCAGGTGCTGGAAATTTTGAGGATGCATAAGCTTTAAGCAAAAGCTAGCAAATGCACTTTTATGGCAAAGGGGCATATTGTGAGTAGATGTGGCATTCGGGTGGATCCCGCAAAGGTGAAATGCATCAAAGATTGGCCACAGCCACAAAATCCCACCCAGTTGAGAGGATTTTTAGGTCTTGCTTTCTTCTACAGGCGCTTTATTCGCAAATTTGCCAAGAGGGCAGCTCCTCTTACTGACCTCTTGAAGAAGGATCCTTTTCGGTGGTCAAAGGAAGCACAACGCAGCTTTGAAGACCTGAAATTTGCTCTCACTCATGCACCTGTCTTGGTATGCCCTGATTTTTCACATCCTTTAATTGTGGAGGCAGATGCCAGTGGCAAAGGATTGGGGGTTGTTCCGAGGCAGGAACACGGGGTAGTAGCCTTTGAAAGCAGGAAGGTTGATGCCAAAGAACTCAATTACCATGTTTATGATCAAGAGATGTTTGCTATCTTGCATGCTTTCAAGAAATGGCATCACTATCTGTATGGGAGTAAAATTAAGGTGAAAACAAACCATAGGACACTCAGATTTTTTCTCACCCAGCCAAATTTGTCCTATAAGCATAAGAGGTGGTTGGCTGCAGTCCAATCCTATGATTTTGACATTGAGTACAGAAAAGGGAAGAAAAATGTGGTTGGAGATGCCTTATCCAGGATGTGGGCTTGCAATTTGTCTACTATCTCTACCATATATCAGGAGTGGATTCATGGCATTCAAGAAGAGTATATGCAGAATTCTAAGGCAGCTCCCATATTTTCAGATTTGCGGAAGCCTTCTAGTTAGGGTCATTCGGAATTCAAATTGCATAATGAGCTGTTGTGGTGCTAGGACAGAATTTATTTAGTGCCAGACTCAAAATATAGACAGCTGGTTTTGCAAGAAATGCACTCCACTCCCATGGCGGGGCATACGGGTGTCACTAAAATATACGACAGAATCAAGCAAGGCTTTATCTAGGAAGGCATGTGGAGGGATGTGGTTAAAATGTGAGTGAGAGAATCAGAGAGAGAGAATGTAGTGGACCTCCGAAGAGGAAATAGATACAACTGAATAATGAATGCCCATACAACTGTATGGAGGGGCTGAAACCCTCACTGCAAAACTAGAAGACTAGACTACCTAGAGTCGGTGACTCCTCACTAGATCCCTGAAGAGGCTCAGGCTACCCTGCTGGTTTGCTGCGGGGAGGCCTGACTCTGTTGCTCTGAAGGCTTGAAGGCCTGAGGAGTGGAGGAAGAAGGCCAAAGGCTGCCCTTTTATAAGCTGATAGGTCAGCTTGGCCGACTTGGTCAACGCCTACCGCTGACTTGGTCAGCTGGTCAACGCCGACCGTCGACCAGGTTGGGCAAAAGAGTCAACGTTGACCAAAAAATCTACGCGTTGACTTTTGACCTTAAAGTCAACTCTGTGTTTTTTGACTTGCGATGATGTGGCGCTGACTGCCTGTTTACTGTGTGCTGATTGCTGATTGCGCAGGGCTGCCTGAATGGTTGTACGGACGTCTATGTGGCCGTTGACTTGGTTGCTTGCGTTGGCACTAGCTAGCATGGCCACGGGCGTGTGCATGCTTGTGACCAAGCCATTACCCATCCGAGAGGGCAGATGGATGCACATAGCAATGGCTTTCATTACAGGATTGTTGCCTTCCACAGAGAGGGGATGGGACAACATCTTTGTTGTGGTGGATAGGATGACAAAACAAGCCCATTTCATACCCACTAAGACCTGGTATTCAGCATCACAGGTTGCTTGGCAATTCATTGAGCATGTCTTTAAGCATCATGGTTTTTCTTAGGAAATTGTCAGTGATAAAGATGCAAAATTTATGGGTCACTTTTGGTAGGAGTTATTTACAGCAGTGGGTACGTTACTCACACCTAGCACTGCTTACCATCCTGAGACTGATGGATAGTCGAAAAGGGGCAAATGGGTGCAGGAATATTTGAGGCACTTTTGTCATGATACTCAGAATTCTTGGGATAAATGGTTGGCACTTGCTGAATTTTGCTACAAGAGAACCAAGCATCTGGCATGAGCCCGTTTGATGCAATGTATGGATGCAAGGTAGGGATGCCTTCTTCAATTGCTGATATGGCTGTGAAAAATCAGCAAGCATGGAATGACTTGGAGAGGATGGATGCCCTTCTGCAGTTGGCAAAAAAGAATATGCAGGATGCCCAAGCCGAGCAAGAGAAATATGCGGATGAACACAGGAGATATTTGTCTTTCAAAGAGCGAGATTATGTGCATTTGCGTCTCCATAAGAACCGTAATGCCTCGCTGAAAGGTAATACCAACACAAAGCTTGCTCATAGGTATTACGGTCCTTATTGGATCAGCCGCAAGGTTGGAGAGGTAGCGTATCAGTTGGAGCTACCTAGTACCTCCAAGATCGATGATGTTTTCCCATGTGTCTTTGCTGAAACCACATGTGGGACAGCATGTCCATGTTCGTCTGGAGTTGCCACCTATGGACGAGGAGGCTGTTTGTTGCACTCTTTTGGACAGCCATGCTGTAAAATTTTGAGGGCATAATTCTATGTGAAGGTATGGCTGCAATGAAGGGGAAAAAAGGGGCAATGTAGAGGACCTTTAGAGGCCTCTTAGGTGGGTAATGTGGAGGGACTATATAAGTTCCCATCCACCCCTATTTGTGTACTTTTTGATGTGACATCTAATCGTATCTACTCCCACCTCCTTCCTCCTACGTGCTGCCTACACTTTCTCTCCCAATCTCTCTCCATCTATCTTCCCCTCACTCCTCTCTCTCTCTCTCTTCCTCTCCCTCTACCCCTTTCCCTCCTATCTCTCTCTCTCCCCTCTCCTCTTTCCCCCCTTTCCTGCCATCTCTGGCGCTTCACCAATTCAGCCCCGGCCTCTTTCATTGCAGGCTGCCCAATCCTGACCGACTGGAACAGGCCGACTTTTGCCTCCTATAAGTGGGGGCCCCCCTAGTTGTGTGTGCTTGGCCCCCTCCAAGACACCTATATATAGGGCTTCTCCCAGCCCCAAAACTTGACCCTTTGTGGGTCTATTGGCTGACCTGCTTGCAGCCTCCCCACCAACGTGAGGGTTTCTATAAAGCCAGGCCTTCATACCTCCATTCATGCAGGGAGCCCAGCCCCTTTGTCTGCCCTATTGCAGGCCTAGTTTGCTGGCTCCAACCAGCCCTACTAGTTCCCGCCGGTGGCCGACTAGGTTCTTGCTGCCCTTGCCATGTCTGTGCCAGCTCCATTAGCTCCGTATAGTCATGTATAGTTACTGTGAGGTGCTGCCCATGTGGCAGGCCCCTCCCTCTCTCTTTTCTGGGGATATCCTGCCCTAGGTCTCCCTCCCCCACGCTCTCCTCATTTGGGGGCTTACAGATCCAGACCGATTGGTGCAGCTTTGCTTTTCTTGCAGGACAAGGCAAACAAGCTGATTGAAGCTATAGTGGTTGGGATTACCCATGGCCACTAGCCTGAATGTTGTAGCGAATCCCTGGTACGAGTCAGGAAGCCCATCAAACATTCTCATCAACATTGATGAGCTGCTCTCTAAAATCTTTGAGATAGGCTTTGTTTGCTGATCAGAGATCCTTCTTCTGTAGACCCCTCTTAGATCCTTCTGCTGTAGACCCATCCTAGATCACAGCGTGTTCTTATGGACTTCAGTAGCTGCTCTAGGTTGAGCACATCTGCAAAAGTATGCTCTGGTGTGTACTGCAGACAAAAGCTCCCTTTCATGCAGTCCTTATGCTTTCCTACAGGTGTGGGTCTGCACCTAAGTGTGCTGCAAGTGCCAGGGACTTGTTTTGTGCTCACTTTCCTGTGCACCACTCTTGTACTGTAGTGTAGATCTGCCTCTTTGTGGGCTCTCTCGAAGGTCCCGATGTGGCGCAGACTGAACTGCTTTCTGATCTAGAATGAACTACCTTGAGAGGCCCAAAGGCCCTCGTTTTATAGGTCCCAGGATCAGCCGACAGGCCAGTCTGTGGATCTTCACAGATCAGGGCAGACCTGACCCCTGATCTGCTCCGACCTGAGCAGTCTGTCCATCTGTGCCGACCAATCTTGCCTGTGCTGGCCTGACTTGGGCTGCTGTTCTGCGGCCCTGGGGCAAGGCCTATAAAATGGCCCCCGTCCCCCCTTTTCGTTGCTGCTCCCTTGCTGGTCCTTTGCTGGTCCTGCACCAGCCCCAATATGGCTGTATGTCTGGGACTGTTCCAGCCCCACAGCCTACCCTAAATGTGGGCAACAGTCATCCTTGAGTGCTGGCCACAGGGTGGCCTAACAACAAGAAAGAGTCTGGTCTGCATGAAGGCAAGTGAGGGATGAACTCTTAGTACAGGATTGATGCAGCAACACCACAAAATTGTTGAGTATATTGAATGAGAAGCTGCTAACTATTCCATAGAATGAGCGCTCAACTTTAGACCCTCACATACATGCTGAATCATCTAGCATGATGAAGGACAAAGTATTGTAGTAGTAATTTAAAGCTTCAGAAAACTTAATTTAATTTTGAATTGTCAGTATTTTATATCACAGGATACAAGACAATTCCATGTATAGTACTGTGTTGACTTTCAAGCTAGCCTTCATATGCTTGGTTTGGAGCTACTAGTAAATGACAAACTTCAATGGCTGTTTCTATTCCACACTTGCATTGTGGTTTGAGTAAGATTTTCTTTTCTAAGATATGTTTGTTTTACAGCGAATTACAAAGTTTTGTGTTCTTTGCTTGCTGCTATTTGCAGTTGTGTGATGCACTTCACTACATGATGCTTGTTTTCACTGCAACACTAGAAAAGTAGATTTTTTATGTTGCAATTAACTCGTGAGTGCGTATGGAGGTTTTCAGGCAAGTGGAAGGTTCTCTAGATACTGCGAGGCTGACAGCTGTGTTGTTGAGGCAAGTGATTTCACAACAGCGAGTGACCCAGTCAGCTCCTGCAACAAATCTCCTAGAGGCTGTAAAGTCTGTTGGATTGCGTATGATTGCTGCCAATCCTATTGGTATGGCATCAAATATACTCTTGATGGATTTCCCATAATTTATCTAGCTTTATTGATGATTTGATGGTGGAGCACTGCTGAAATCATGTCGTTTTTCACATTTGTTGTTTATCTTTACATGAAAAGCTTGTAGCTGTCGTGTGTGTGTGTGTATTAATCTTGTGTTTTTTAATTTACAATGTTCCGTTGTGTCCCATCATTCATCATATCTTGTTTTCCATGCCTAGAAACTTTTTTCTGTATTCCATTACGCAATGGCCCTTATTGAAGCACCGCATAACAAGTGTTAAAATGTGTCTAGTCTCAGATCTAGTTACAATACCCCATAAATTATTGGATACCAACAAGTTGCGCAACCTGTGCGACCACATGGGATAGTTGGTACCATCAAGCTTGTCCTTAGCGGATAACATTCCGAGCATTTTCGCGATGGCCAACAATGAGTTGTTAAAAAAGAAAGTCCCCGGCAAATGTCAAAGCCTCAAGGCTATCACTGCATGAGCTTGTTGCTCAAAAAGCTAACTGCAAATATGCAAATATCAAGCCAAAAATGACAGCAAAGTGCCTGCTCAAACACTGAGCTAAATGCAAAAGTCGGTCTCCAAAATCTGCTTGCAATTATTTGACAAACACTGTCCAGCTGCTAAATCAAGGGCATATAGCTGCAATTTGCATGTGGGTACTTGAAAAGATAGGTGTGATTGGGAGCACGAAAACCGCAATAGGGTAGATGCATTCTTTGAAGAATCCCAAAGGCACAGGGCCAATTCCAAGAACGACTGGAGCAAAAGCCCCGAGTTCTGAGCGAGCAAGTGTGCCGAATTTCATCTTCCAAATGCTCTCTCTCTCTCTCTCTATATATATATATATATATATCTGATTGCAAATTGTTGGATAAATCATAGCCAAAGAGTGTGTGTTGGTGTATTGTACTAGGAGTTCTAGTAGTGGTTCATGTGTGAGTGCCACATGTCACCTTGGGAGTTATCCCATATGGCACTTGGTACTAGAGTGTGTGCCCCTAGTCTATAAAGGCTTGTACTTTACTGTTACTCATATTGGATGAATGAATGAAATCCTTTCTATCATGTCTTCATTTGAGTATCATTTTCTCTCACCCTAGCCTCTCTCTCTCTCTCTCTCTCTTTCTCTCTCTCTCTCTTTCTCTCTCTCTCTCTCTCTAACCATGTTGCCTTCATGGTATGAGAGTAGGTCGGCCCTGCCCTTATCTGCCACATCATCTCCCTCATTTACCCTAACTCTAACCCTGCTCAACCATCTCCTATGCTGCCTTCTTCTGAGTCGGCTCATTTCACCTCTATTTTGTCTCCTCCTTTCAGCCATTTGCTTCTGTTTTTCCCTTCATAGCCTGCCGCCTCCATCTGGACTGCCTAGGAGCTGTCCCCGAGTGCTCTATGTTGTCTTGGCGCCTGTTAGCTTGCTGGTCGGCGCATTTATCAAGGCATGCCTGCACGTGTGGACCTTCAGGGCTGTTTTGGAGCATTCCATCACCAAAAACAGATTGTCATGTGCTGCTGCTGCATTGCCGTCTACAATAGAGCTCCCTTTGAGCTGTTTTTCAGCCTTTAGCACACCTACCTGCTACAGCATTTTGGAACTGCGTTGGTGAGTCGCCTTGCACATTTCGGACCTGCCTTTCCATTTTGGAGCCTCTCAGCTCATCGACCAGCTGCTGGAAATGCCTACCGGATCATTTCTTCAACCTCCTTGCACACGTGAAGGTTGCTAAACCATTTCAAAGCCCTTGACCAGCCCACTTGCTGCTTATTCATTTCAGCTTGCTGCTCGCCTTCACGAAGCCATTTTCCATCATGACTTCCTTGTTTGCTAGTTCCTTGCTCATGGAGAAGCTCAAGATGGAAGGCTTTCCTACATGGCAAACAAAGATGCAGCTGCTCCTTATGTGTGAAGGAGTTTGGGACGTTGAGGAAGACCACGTTGATACACTTGATCATCAACAACGCATTTTATGGAAGCAGCAGAATGCAAGAGCCATTGCTCTCATTGGTCTTTGCTCGGCCAACTCTCTCATTCATCATGTGGACTTCAAGTCAACTGCCAAGGAGATTTGGGATTGCCTTGAGAGCTTATTTGGTAACAAAATCACTAAAGGTCTATGATTTGAAAATGGAAGAAAGTGAAGAGTTAAGTGATCATCTAGCAAGGTTTCAATCTCTTGTTCAACAACTCTCTAGCTTGAAAAGCCTGCCTGATGATGAAGACACAATGGCTGTCCTTATGAAGAGTATGCAAGGGATACCTTGCTTTGAGCAAACTTTGAAGTTCTACGCTTTTCCACTACCATGTTTGATGATATGGTCGCTCTACTCATTGAGAAGGACCGTCGTTTTAAAGAAGCCATTCTTGCCTTTGTTGGTGATCATGCATTTGCTTGCACAAGCAAATGGAAGACCGACAAGAATATTATTTGCTGGTTTTGTAAGAGAAAAGGACACGTCGAGGCTAATTGCTTCAAGAAGAAGGAACATGAATAAGAGAAGTACCATGCCAATCTTATTTTTGAAGACTAGGTCAAACCTGAAGAGCCCCCTAAGGAGATACATGCAGCCACAGTTGAGGTTCACGGGCTCTCTCTTGAGGAGCATTATGACTGGGATTCTTGGGATTTCTAGGCCGTACATGTTGTGTGTTTTTGTGTTGAGTCAATAAAGGTTCTCTGCCTTGAGTAGTCCCTCTAAAATGAATGTATTTGGAGTCAATAAGGGTACTCTGCCTTGGGTTGTTCCCAAAAATGATTGTATGGTTTTTTCTTTGGTATGATTATGTTGACCACCCAGTTCAGAGTAAGGGGGGGTGACGAGTGATGGGTTACCTGTAAACTACTCGGTGCTTTCTATCAATTCAGACAACGGATTTCGCAGAGGCGTTTGAATTGATAGAAAGCACCGAGTAGTTTACATTGGTATCAGAGCTTAGGCAGTGGTCCTGTACTCTGTGCTTTCTCTTGTTGAGTCTCTCCTTCATTGAGTCATCTTGTCATCATGGCAGCCAATGGACCTGACCCTCCTCCTAACCTGCATGAGTTGAGTGCTCTCTTGGCAAACATTGCTCAACAGGTTCAAGTGCTGGAAAGCAGCCAAGCAGAAACTCATGACATAGGGCCCCAATCCCAAGGAAGAGGCCGTGCGGACAACACCAACTCCAGCAAGGAGGGAAGATCATCCTCTTCTTCCCCTCCTCGAGATAGACGCGTCATCGGAGTCCATCTCCTTCGAGACGTCCACGGAGACGAAGGTATGCAAAGCATAAGGTACCTCTTGGAGATAAGCTCTTCAAGTTTACCAAGTATAAGGGAGAGGACAAGCCTGAGGTCTTGCTGGCCTGGATCCGAGACCTCGAGTATTTCTTTGAGGGGGACGAGTACGAAGACAAGGCGAAGATCCGGTTTGCCGTCCTGCACATGCAAGACCGTGCTTCACTCTGGTGGGCAGCTATGGTCAACTCTGGACAGCAAGCCCACACCTGGAAGCGCTTCAAGAAGAACTTGATGAGGCACTTCTTGCCTAAGGAGTTTAAGAGAGATACAATGGTGCAGTGGGACATCCTCCGCCAACGCCAAGAAGAGAAAGTCAGTGAGTATGTTGATTGTTTGTCAAAAGTTCAAGCATTCAGTAGGAAGGATAAAAAAGAGCAGCAAAGGAAGTTCTTTGCTGGCCTACGGCATATCGTTCAGCATGAGGTGGACATTGCCACTCCTACTTCTCTCGAAGACACCATCAACATCGCCTTGAGGGTGGAGAAGAAACAATCTTTCTCCAACAAGCGGAATGGCAGCAACAACAAGCGGAAGTCCCAGGGAACCTCTTCCAAGGAACAAAAGGGTAAGGAGACAGCAAAGGACGCACCAAAAGAGCAAAAGTCAGCCAGCCAGCCTCCTTCGAAGAAAGCAGCCCGCACTTTCAGCTCATTGTCTCCACAATAGAAGCAAAAGTATTACTCCGAAGGGTGGTGTTTTAAGTGTGGCGATCGAGGCCACAACTTCTACGAATGCCCTCAAGCTGCCAAAAACAGCAGCAACAAAGAAGCAGCCCTCAAAAAGCCAGTTCGGGTAGTTAACAAGGTGGAAGCACCTCCAGAAAAGGGAGCTGTAAACGACACCCATAGTTTGTTGAAAACATGGGGTCAGGTAAAGGATCAATCCGCTTTGTTTTTGTTCGATAGTGGAGCTACTCATAACTTTATAGTGTACCCCATCATCGGCAAGCTTCGGGTACACATCCAGGGGTACTTGGATCATCTACCCTTCATGGTGGGACCACTTCAAGGATCAGATGTAATTCTCGGCATGCCCTGGCATAAGCAAGTCAACCCCCGAATCGATTATGTGAAGAATATTCTAACCCTCCAACATAAGGGTAGAGATGTGAGCATTACAGCGGGAGTTTCAGGAAACACCATTCCTATGGTAAGTCATGCACGATCTCCCAATTTGCTTAAGAAAGGAGTATGTTCTTTTCTAGTGTTTGTACGCGATAAGTAACCAAGTGAAGAAAAGTCAGATCCTCTCACAAAAGAAAGATTAGATTTCCTTCAGGAATTCTCTAGTTGCTTCTCTTAGGAACTTACTAGTCACCTCCCTCCTGAGAGACCAGAGGATCACAAAATTGACATAGTTCCAGGGTCTTCACCTCCAGATAGACCCCCATATAGAGTTAGTCAATCTCAACAAGATGAAATCTTCAAGCAAGTCCAAGAACTCTTGGACAAGGGATTGATCCAACCTAGTAGTTCTTCTTTTTGCTCTCCTGTCTTACTAGTCCAAAAGAAGGATAAAACCTTCAGGATGTGCATAGACTATAGAGCCTTAAACAAATAGACGGTTAAGAATCGTTTCCCGATTCCTCGTATAGACGATATCTTTGATCGTTTAGGAGGATTTGAAATTCTCAGCCGCATAGATCTTAAGAGTGGCTACCATCAGGTACGAGTTGTACCTGAGGACATTCATAAAACAGCCTTCCGAACCACATTTGGGCTGTATGAATATATGGTAATGCCATTGATATCTATGAAAAAGAACTCTTAGCTGTAATTCATGCTCTCAAACTTTGGAAACATTATCTTTTAGGCATAGATTTTCTTGTAAAAACTGATCATGAAAGTCTTAAATATTTTCTAACTCAACCTCTGATCAGAGAGAGACATATGAAATGGTCTACCTTTCTGCAATCATTTCATTTTCAGATACAATATACTCCTGGAAAAGAGAATGTAGTGGCTGATGCCCTTTCTCGTAGACCACGGCTTCACCATATTTCAGTTCCCTATCATGATGAGCTAATAGCCCTCAAAGAATTCTCTGAGGGAGATGCTGATTTTGCTCAGCCATGGGCACATTTGAAAGATGGATGCACCCATCATGCCTACCACATCAGGGATGGCTATTTATTCATGGAGAACAAACTATGTATCACAAAGCAGCTTAGATCTAAAGTGATGGAGGAAAGCCATAACCCACCCTATGCTGGTCATAGGGGTATTGTGGCCACTTTTTCAGCCATGGATAAATTTTTCTACTGGCCTAACATGAAAAAGGACACTGCTGCCTACATTTCAGCTTGTCTCGCAAGTCAAAAAGCTAAGTATGAGAGAGGAAAACCCAAGGGTTTACTTCAGCCCCTACCCATTCCTGAGAGACCATGGGAACACATCACCATGGACTTCATTACAGGAATTCCCAGGACCAATCAAAATCATGATTTGGGTGATAGTAGATCGATTCAGCAAGCAAGCCCACTTCATTCCTTGCAGAAAGAATCTCAAGGCACCTGAAGCTGCCCATTTATTTATTAGACACATCTTTAGACACCACGGCATGCCCAAGTCTATAGTATCAGATAGAGACTCAAAGTTCACTAGTAACTTCTGGCAGGCTTTGTTTGAGAACCTTGGAACTCTTCTAAGTTTCTCCTCAGCTTTTCATCCTCAAACGGATGGCCAAAC
This sequence comes from Dipteris shenzhenensis, assembly GCF_047967505.1. NCBI lineage: Eukaryota > Viridiplantae > Streptophyta > Polypodiopsida > Gleicheniales > Dipteridaceae > Dipteris > Dipteris shenzhenensis. The sequence continues at coordinate 16,510,234 of NC_141613.1, forward strand.
TGAAGTTACGAATAGTACACTCTTGGATTTGCTGAAATTTTATGTGCATGACCAGCAAACCTTTTGGGAGAAATTCCTTCCTCTTGTGGAGTTTGCTTATAACAACACAATTCATTCCTCCATTGGAAAAGCTCCTTTCGAAATTGTATATGGTAGATCTTTACCAACTCTACTCATGCAAACAAAACAGAAAATCTTTGCCGCTGACCAATTCGTGGAGGATTATGACTCTGCTTATGTCACAGTTCGAGCAGCCATTCAAAAGGCACAGGAGAAACAAAGAGCAGCTGCAAATAAAAGACGGAGGGCGTTTGTAGTGAAAGAAGGCCAATGGGTCTTATTGAAATTTGAGAAAGCCTGGTTAAAAACCAAAGTGGGCAAAAAGCGCACCTACTTCAAGCTATCCTTTCGATATTATGGTCCTTTTCAGGTGTTGCAGGTAATAAATGATGTCTCAGTCCGATTGAGACTTCCCGAGCATTGGAAGATCCACAATGTCTTCCACATAAGCTTGGTGAAACCCTTCATTGGGGAACCACCTCAAGAGCCCACATTGGACGATGCACCTGAAGTAGAGGACACAGAGATCTTGTTGATCCCAGAGCAAATTATTTTGCATAACTTCACTACGGGACGTCGAGGCACGACTCGCAAAATGTACCTTTTGAAGTTCAGAGGGCTCCCATCCACCGATGCCCAATGGGTGGACAGAGCTACATTTCAGGAGTGTCCTGAAATCCTGGATGCTTATGAGGAAGCATTTCAGTTGCGGACAACCGAATGAAAGACGGAGGGAATGTCATCCTGCTTTAACATGTATCCACTTGCTTGGTACTATTTCTTTTTGTTTTTCAGTGTCCTGAAATCTTGGATGCTTATGAGGAAGCATTTCAGTTGCGGACAACCGAATGAAAGACGGAGGGAATGTCATCCTGCTTTAACATGTATCCACTTGCTTGGTACTATTTCTTTTTGTTTTTCAATAGTATGCTTATTAAGAAATGAAATGTTTTCCTACTGTTCAGTTACGGACAATGGGGACTAGGTCTAGCATTTGAGGGTGGACCCCCTTGCTTGGGGTTATGGGCATTAGTGACCCACAAGAGTGATGGCCTCTTTTTGAGAGGGACATCTGGAAACCACATCCCACCTGAGTACCCAAACATGGGACCAATCAAATGCACAGATTGCATACCGATCTAGGTGTGAAGATCCACGCTTTTCGAAAATGCAAATGTGTGCAATGCATGCAGAATTTGAATGCCGATTGGCCCTCCAATGGGGAAGAGCGCCCTCGTGAGAGTACTTGTTTCTTTTTCGACCTACATGCAAGGTGGGAGAGAGATGACGGATGAATGCAATGTGGTAGAAAGAATGCTACGTGAGATTCACAATGAAAGGGTGATACCCTTTCATTAATGTCCCTTGAGATCACTCAAGTTCCATCTTCCCATTTACACCTACCCTTAGCCTATGACCCATGCACCTACCATTCAATGCACTCTAATGCACCCTTTCCCTTTCCTATTGCCCCTAGGACCTAGACTCGTGTGTGCACATCTTTATTACTAATCATTGGCCAATGTTACATAGTTTTGGCGGTACTATTTACACCGCTTGATCGATCATAAATACAAACATATAACCGCACCATCAAATTGGCGCCTAACAATAATAAAGTTCTAATGACTATTAATTAACTAAATAATCATTTCTCTTGTCATGACACTCCCTCCTGCTTGAATGAGCAGAAGTCCTCTTCTGGATTATTGCTTGTCTCTTCCTCTTATGTGCACTTTCTCTTGTTACTTCTGCCATTGCATCGCCTCTTTGTAATCTGCGAGTATCTGTGGAAAATCTGTAAAGAACTCTTCTTCCATCCATTGTGCATCACTAGCTGGCTGGTTTTTAAACTTCAGTAAATACATACATCTCTTCTTTCCACGAGTACTCTTCTCTTTATGGTATACGATCTGTTCCGGAGTAAGAACTTCAGTCCCATCTTCAAGTTCAGGTTCTTCTTGCTGCTGAGTATCCAAAAACGCAGAAGTATCGCCATGGTATCTCTTCAAATTGCTCACATGAAAGATGTTCTTCATACGCCAGTGGGCTGGTAACTTCAGCTCATACGCTCTGGATCCTTCTTCTGGATATAAAGCTGCTGAAATCTGAAATGGACCATAAAACTTCGGTGCTAGCTTGACATGTTTGGTACTTCCTCTCACTGACTTGATTCTTCTTTTATCAATCTTCAATAAAACCCAATCATCCTCCTTGTAATAAACTTCTTTTCTTTTTTTATTGGCTGCCTTGGATTGTTGAACCTGGGCCTTCTTAATATGTTCTTTTACCTGCTCAATAACCTGTGACATATCCTCAGCAAACTGGTCAGCGGCAAAAATTCGCTCCCCCAAGTGTGTTATTGGAGTGGGTAAACATTGCCCATAGATGATTTCAAATGGGGCTTTCTTGGTGGAAGTATGTACAGTGTTATTATAAGCAAACTCTAACATGGGTAAGAACTCTGGCCACCTTCTAGGTTGGTCATGGACATAAGCTCGAAGTAAAGTAATTATGGTTTGATTGGCATTCTCACTTTGTCCATCTCCTTGAGGATGGAAGGCTGTAGTAAATTTCAGTTTGGTTCCGAGATTCTCTAATAGAGCTGTCCAAAAGTTGCTAATGAAACGGCCATCATTATCGGATACAATGGATTTTGGTAACCCATGTAACCTGAAGATTTCCCTAATGAATAACCTTGCTGTTTCAGGAGCAGACAACTCTTTTTTACAGGGAATAAAATGAGCTTGTTTACTCAGCCTATCTATAACAGTGAAAATCTGCTCAAACTGACCAACCTTGGGGAAACCAGACACAAAATCCATTGTAATGTGTTCCCACCTTTCCGAAGGAATAGGCAAAGGCTGCAAAAGACCAGCAGTCTTACTTGTGTCAGATTTAATGCGCTGACATACGTCACATTGTTGAACAAAGGTCGAAACTTCTTTGCGAAGTTTAGGCCAATGGAAGTATCTCTCAATATTGTCAATGGTTCCTCTAATACCTCTATGTCCAGAATATGGACTCGCATGTAACTCACTCATGACTAGATACCGAAATGTTTTGGGTACACATATGGCACGTCCCAAAAATAAGTATCCATCCACGATGGAATAAGCTTCTAAATCCCCAACCTCATTACGTTGAATCTTCCCATAAATGTCAGCGAAGTCCTCATCTAAAGGATAAGCTTCAACCATTGCTCCTAATGATTTCTCCTTAATCACAGAAACGTGATTAACTTGGGGCCGTCTACTCAAAGCATCAGCTACTAAATTCTCCTTTCCCGGCTGATATTCGATATTTGGTTGCCCAAAGGATTGAATATATTCAGCCCATTTGATTTGTCTTGAAGAGACAATGGGTTGAGAGAACAAGTGCTTGATACTTTGATGGTCAGTCTTAATCTTGAAAGCAGAACCATATAAATAGTGCTTCCATAACTTTAGAGCATGAATGACTGCCAATAACTCCTTCTCATACGTGATATATTTCAATTCAGCCCCTTGAAGTTTTCTACTCTCATAGGCAATGGGATGCCCTCCTTGCATCAACACTGCCCCAATCGAGGTACCACTTGCATCCGTACATACAACAAAGAACTCTTTGTCCATATCCGGAAGTGTTAACACTGGTGCAGTCACTAATGTTCTCTTAAGCTCCTCAAAAGCTACCTGGTGAACCTCTTCCCACTCATACAAGGAATGCTTCTTCAACAAATCTGTTAGTGGGGAAGCAAGACGTGCAAAATTCTTAATGAATCTGCGATAATAACTACACATCCCTAGGAAGGATCTCAGCTCATGTATGTTTTTGGGTATTGGCCATTCAATTATGGCCTTGACCTTTTTAGAGTCAACCCGAATTCCCTCGGCAGACACAATGTGTCCCAAATACTCTATTTCTGTCTTGAAAAACTCACTCTTCTTGATATTTAGGAACAATCGATCCTTCCTTAGGAGCTCCATCACCTTAGCAAGGTGATCCTTATGCTCTTCCTCATTCTGGCTGAACACTAAAATGTCATCAAAAAAGACTATGACAAATTTTCCCAAGTAGGGTCGCAAAACCCTTCTCATCAGCCTACTAAAAGTGGCTGGAGCATTAGTTAGGCCAAAAGGCATGACCAAAAACTAATAATGTCCAGTAAGAGTGCGAAAAGCTGTCTTATGTTCATGCCCAGCTTTCATACGAAGTTGATGATAACCAGATTTCAAATCCAATTTGCTAAAAACTTTAGCACCTTTAAGCATATCCAATAAATCATCCACTCTTGGAAACAATGGAAGAGAATGTTACCTGAGCTTTGGGTGTGGGCCTAGCGGCTTGGCAGCATGCCAAGAGTAATGGAGATACAAGATAAGATGACAAACAAATGAGCTCAGTATGGCTCAATTATGACCTTAGAGTATGTCAATAGATAGTCCAAGTTGTTAGGAACCCGTGGGTGCGATCAGAATTGAATTCTGACAACTTTGAAATTTTAGGGTTTTTGGGAGCTGACACGTGGCAGCTGACACGTGGCAGACTGCCACATGGAATCTGAGCTGGCAGGTCAGTCCACCTGTCCCACACATGTGGCAGCATGCATGGCAAGTGGCAGGGCATGCAGGCCAAGTGTTTGGCCCCAAATCTGGTAGATTTGGGGCAGGTTGTGGGCTGTCCTCTTTGGGACTGCAGCCCACCAAAAATCTGGGACAAGTGTCCACCTTCCATTCTAGGCCTGGGGGGGGGGGCTGAGCCTATAAAAGAAGGCCTCTCCCCTTCATTCTCTACATGAAAAATTCGTCACTTTTCTTCTCTCTCCTTTTGGTTGATGCAGCAGAACCTCTCCAGCTCCTTGGGTGCAGCCAGCTTCTCCCTTGGCCATTCTCTCACCTCAGCAGCACTTTCTCTCTCTACAGCAGCACATTCTCTCTCTACAGTTCCAGCCCTTCCTCTCCAGAAATCTGCCCCCTCCCAGCTCTTCAGGAACAGCAGCAGCATCCTCTCTCCTTCTCCTAGCTTGGAGCAGCCACAGCCCCGTTCTCTCTCCTGCTGCAGTCTTTCTCTCTCTACTGCAGAATTTCTCTCTCTACTGTTCCAGCCCCTTCCCCTTGCAGAAATCTGCCTTTCTGTGCACCTCTGGAAGAGCAGCAGCTCCTCTCTTACATCCCCTTCCTTGGGATCAGCATTGGCACTCTCTCTCTACAGCTATCACTCCATAAAAGCATTCTCTGCTTAATTGCAAACTCTTAAGTTCAAGTATATGTGTTTGGCAACTTGCAATCATCTCATTCAAACGCCTCTGCAAAATCCGTTGTCTGAATTGATAGAAAGCACCAAGTAGTTTACATTACCTTTGCTCGGTCGCAAGCTGATTGAGGAGTCACTATCACACAGGAGGTGTTGGATAGTTGGACTTGCTCTTTGCAGTATTGCGGTGGAGGGGGGATCCGCCTACTCCTTACATGTTGGGTCTCATACTCTTTGCTCTGAAGGGGGTGTTGGAGAAATCATAGCTTAAGAGTGTGTGTTGGTGTGTTGTACTAGTAGTGGTTCATGTGTGAGTGTCACGTGTCACCTTGGGAGTTATCCCATATGCACTTGGTACTAGAGTGTGTGTGCCTAGTCTTTTTGGATGAATGAATGAAAGCCTTTGCATCATGTCTTCATTTCAGTATCATTTTCTCTCACCCTACCTCAGATAGCTAGGAGAGCGTGCCCCCTGCCACGGCGGGAGACAGCTTGACAGACAGATACGTGAGCTCTTTGCATCACATCAGAGGACCATCAGGGAGCCGGGTTATATAGAGCCTGAAAGAGTGTGAGGGAGAGATAGAGTAGGGAGTAGAGAGACACACTCACAGTAGTCACACACCAGTGGGTGGGGATAAAGGAATGAGTGGTACCTCCCCAAGTACACACACTAGTATATATGGATAAGACTAGGGCCACTAAGTACCTAAGTACAATGTGTACTTAGTGTACTTAGTAGTACTAGATTAATACTGTTACAAGGGTGGCCAGTGCCTTTACCCCAACAACCTCCCACTTAAAGGCAGTGTGCCCATAAGAGAGAGTAAAAGAAAAACAGCAATATATATCATCATGTACAGGACCAGTTGGTCTGCTTATCCAATACCCATAAGCCGTCTGCAGTGTGCAAACCGCTCAGCAGCCAATCCTTTTGTCAACAGATCTGCTGGATTGTCATCAGTGTGAACTTTCACAAGCTGAAGTTGCTTGTTCTCAAGCACCTCCCTGATAAAATGATACTTCACGTCGATGTGCTTCGTCTTTGCATGAAAAACAGGATTTCGTGCCAACTGTATGGCACTCTGACTGTCACAATGCAACAATGGAGTATCACTAGAGTAGCCCAAATCTGCCACTAGCCGAGATAGCCATATAGCTTCCTTGCACGCCTCAGTGGCTGCAATATATTCAGCTTCTGTAGTAGACAAAGCAACGCATTGCTGCATTCTAGATACCCACGACACTGCACCTCCAGTGAAAGTGAAAACATAGCCGGTAGTAGACTTCCGGGTATCAGGGTGACCGGCATAATCAGAGTCTGTATAACCCTGCACTTTTGCATCTTGACTGCCGAAACATATACACAAGTCCTGTGTACCCTTTAGGTATCTCATGACACCTTTCACTGCATTCCAATGCTTCTTGCCAGGTTTAGCCATGTATCTGCTAACCACTCCCACTGCAAACGCAATATCGGGCCTGGTTGCAACCATAGCATACATGAGACTGCCACAAGCTGATGCATACGGAATCTTTGACATCTCAGCTCTCTCAGCATCTGTCTGAGGGCTGTCCAAAGCGCTGATTTTCACATAAGGAGGTAATGGAGTACCAATACTCTTCCCCCCCTCCATGTGAAATCTCTGCAAGACCTTGCCAATGTATTCCTTCTGAGACAAGTATAGCAACCGCTTTTCCCTATCCCGAAGTATGCGCATACCCAATATATGGTTGGCATCACCAAGATCCTTCATATCAAAGGTCTGATGCAATCTCTTTTTCAAGGCATTCATTTCCTTATGAGATTTTCCAGCAATTAACATGTCATCCACACACAAAATGAGGATAAGTAAACTGCCATCTGAAGCTTTCTTGGTATATAAGCAGTGATCAATGTCACTTCTCCTGTAACCCTGGGTTCGCATGAATGTATCAAACTTATGATACCATTCCCTGGGTGCCTGCTTTAGACCATAAAGACTTTTCTTCAGTCTGCATACAAGCTTCTCTTTGCCCTTCACTGTAAAACCCTCTGGCTGCTGCATAAAAATTTCCTCATGTAAATCACCATGAAGAAATGCTGTTTTGACATCCATTTGGACCAAATCCATATCTGCATGTGCAACCAATGCTAATACAGTTCTGAGTGTTGTCATTTTGACAACGGGAGAGAATATCTCCTCAAAGTCAACACCATATTCCTGCTTGAACCCTTTGGCAACCAGTCTGGCTTTATGCCTTGGCTTTTCACCAGGTGTGACTTTAAGTCTATAAACCCATTTGCATGGCAGTACCTTTTTACCAGTAGGCAAGGGTACCAATTCCCAAGTGCCATTCTTGTGAAGACTGTCCATTTCAGACTTCATAGCAAGATCCCATTGAACCTTGTCTGCCCTCTGCCTAGCCTCTTTGTAGCATGAAGGCTCTCCACAATCAGTGAGCATCAAATAATCAATGCCTGGAACAAATCTTTCTGGCTGCCGCGTCTGTCTGGTTGACCTTCTAACCCAAAGACCATCATCTTGAGCTGGCTGTCCAGCCTGTTCATCACCCAGATAAGGTGGCTGTTCCATGATTCCTGGCTGCATTTGCATGTCAGGAAGATCACCTAACTGTGCCTCATCCATTGGGATGTTTTCTGCCATAACTGGCTGTCCATTAGGATCTGCTGCAGCATCATTTAATGGCTGATTATGCTGCTGTTGTGGCTGATTTACAGCCTATCTGTGTTGCCCATGATGCCTGTCATCATCAATAGTTACTTTTAAAGGTTCCTGCTGTACAACAGGTTCCTTGAACATGATGGTTTCATCAAACACGACATCATTGCTGCGTATAAGTTTTCTGTTCTTGGGATCCCAAATCCTGTAGCCCATCTCACCTTTGTCACCGTAACCTAGGAATATGCATTTAAGAGACTTTGGATCCAGTTTAGTTCTGTCCTCCCTGCGTACATGCACATACGCGACACAACCAAAGACCCGTAGGTGTTTGTAAGACGGAGGCTTGCCCGTCCATGCTTGTTCAGGCACACCACCACATAGTCTCTTGTTTGGTGACCTGTTAATAAGGTGCACAGCTGTCTTTACAGCTTCAGCCCAAAATGTGTGGGGCAATGCAGCATGTGACAACATGGATCTGACTTTCTCTTGAATGGTCCTGAACATTTTTTCAGCTGTACCATTCTGTGGAGGATCATATGGTGCAGACAAAACCCTTTGGATACCCTTTGCCTCACAGAATTCTTGAAATTCTTTGGACAAGTACTCTCCACCATTGTCAGATCGTAAGGCTTTCAGTTTTTTGCCTGTCTCATTTTCAACTAGTGCAACAAACTTAGTGAAAGCCTTGAACGTATCACTCTTCTTTCTGAGAGTGTAAACCCACACTTTGCGGGTGGCGTCATCTATGAATGACAGTATGTACTTTGAACCTCCTAAAGAGAGTGTAGGCATCTCACACACATCTGTATGTACTAGCTCCAAGAGCTGTAATTTCTGATTTGACCTTCTCTTATGAGGTATTTGTACTTGACGACCGTAGAGACAAAATTCACATTTCTGCAAATCTGAATATTTTAGACTCGGCAAGTAACCAAAATGAGCCAATTGCTCCATTCCCTTAATACTCATATGGCCAAGCCGGCTATGCCACAATGAAATCTTTGGCAGCTCGGTGGCATTTACATCAGAATGCGGACAATGTCCAGCATGAAGTGAGTACAAAGTATCAACCTTAGGACCCCTGGCAATAGCCATTGCCCCTTTGCTGATTTTCCATTTCTGATTACCAAAGGTGGTAAGATAACCATCATCATCCAACAACCCTGTGGAAATCAAGTTCTTCTTCACCTCAGGAACATGCCTGACCCCTTTAAGCATTAACTGCTGGCCATTTTCAAGAACAAGCCTGACATCACCTATACCAATGATAGAACATGCATGGTTATCACCAAGAAAGACAACTCCCTTCTGCCCTCCTGCATATCTGACAAACAGATCTCTGTAGGATGTCACATGAAAGGAAGCACCTGAATCTATAATCCAGGAAAACATATCTGATCCATCACCAGCATGAAGTGTATGAGCCTCCAGTGAAGAGGTGAAACATATCTCATGTCCACTGTCACTGTCACTAACATAAGTAACATTCAGCTCCTCTTTTTCTTTGCCCTTAGACTTGCCTTGAGCCTTGCCTTCTTTGGCTCTCTGGTCATTCTTCTTTTGAAAACACTTTTTCTCAATATGTCCCTTCTTGCCACAATAGTTGCATACAAGATCACTCTTAGAGCGGGACTTGCTCCTCTCTCTTTCTTTGTCTTTACCACGTGTTTTGGACCTGCTGCGTGCATTCAAAGCATTTGACTTCCCAATAGCATTGTTCTTTCTGTTCATCTCTTCCTGTAGAAGAGCACTCTCCACATCTGCAAATACCAGAATGGTTTTTGAGTTGCTGGTAGAAGTCCTGAATGTGTCCCATGACTCAGGTAGAGAACATAGGATGAGTGTAGCTTTCAGCTCATCATCGAGCTTCAACCCCTGGTTGATCACCTGGCTGAATATGCTGTTAAACTCAATAATATGAGTGGACATAGCTGTCCCCTCCTTCATTTGAAGACCAACAAGCTTTTTTAGCCAGTAAGCTTTTCCCGTGGCACTTTTCTTGGCATAAGTATCCTCAAGACGTTGCCACATCTCCCACGCAGTAGGTTCATCCCTGATGCCTACAACCAGTGAATCAACAACTGTAAGCATAATGGTCGACCTGGCCAAGCCGTCCATCTTCTCCCACTGCTCATCAGTAATGTTGGAGGGCTTAACACCCTTTTCCTTTATAGGTTTGTACTGGTCCTTCTGCATCAACACATTGTAGCATTGTGTCCTCCATATGTCGTAATTTTTAGCTCCTTCGAGCTTCTTTATCTGAAACAAGGACGACACATCGCTGCCGGAACTCATGGTAAAGAAAATAGAGTTTGACTCCCTGTAGTCGTGCAATTAAGCACTAGTTACTCCAAGAAAATTCCCCCGCAGCGGAAGTACGATCAGAAAATGAACTTGGTACTGTTTCAGTGGCATAAAACCGACTGAAAGTCTTTCTCCCACTTGCTGCAGAAACAGTACAGCAATCTGTTCCTGTCTTTTTTGCTGGCGAAAGTGCGGTACAGCTCCTTCAAAGTGCTCCAGAAAAATCCCAGAACTGTTGTCTGAAAAAGTAGCAGTACTTTTTGACCTTTTTGACAGTGAAAACTGGTCAAACTTGCTGGTTGACAGTCCCGGACTGTCAAAAAACAGTGAATCTCTGATTGTGGATGAAGATCTCTGATTTTAGACCTCCATATGCTCCAGAAACTTCCCCCCCAACTGAATTCACAGTTTGGAAGTGAGATTGCTCAAAAGCCCTTTGAATGCATGAAGAGAATCAGAGATTTGACCTCCAATTAAAAAGATTGACCTTTGACCAAAAAAAAAAAAAAAACTGTAAGTCAAATTTGCACTTTAAAGCATAGTAGTGCTTTACGAGATAGCCTGATGCATGTAGAGTGCTCCCACTTGACAGATTGCCGGTCAGGCTACAAAAGCCCCAAATTTGACTAAAGTCAAATTTGGTCAAAATCGACCAAATCTGTACCAAAGTGATTGTACTTTCAGCAACAAGCTAAAGCATTTGTCCTGAGCATAATAGCATCAAAAGCCCTTTGAATTGGCAGCACATTCCGTGCATTAACACAGTAAATGGCATCAACTGCTACTGCTCACAAGGCATCTGACTGCAAATCCATTTAGGTGCATCCAACAAGGCATACACTGCAAGTATCAAGTACAGATCTGTGCACGGTACATTGCCTGCTGGCTGTACTTGTACGGTGTACTTGTCACTGACTGTCTTCAAGAACAGCTCCCACTTCAAAAGTCATCACATGAGCAGTCATCCCGGAGGAGAAAACCCACTTCACAGGCCTGCTTGGTTTCGGTGTCCTCTCAATAGGCGATGAAGTCCGCCTTGATCCACACATTACAAGTGAATCCACCGCTATTTCCTCTGGCTCTACCAGCATAAGGACCTTGGCCTCTACGTCGACGTCAGCCGCATCGGATTCTCCGATGAGTTCGTCGCCGCCATGGAGCCCCGCTTCCAGCGCGCCTTCCGCTCTATGGCGGAGCTCGAGGGCGGGGGTATCGCGAATCCGGACGAGAGTCGCATGGTTGGGCACTATTGGCTTCGCAAGCCCGAGCTGGCGCCCAATGCTCCCTTGACCTCCACCTCTGGCAGCCGCACCGATGCAGCAGCGCTACCACGCCCGCGCCCTCGCTGGTAAAGCACTTCCTTCTCAATTAAAAAATCGGCCTTCCATTGCGCCTTTTTCTTCTCTCAGCCTTGTCGCTGTTGCAGCAACAGGGACGACGACGCGTGCGCTCACCTAAAGTTCTCCATGCACCACCACGACGACATACCCTGGCAAGGATTCTTGCTCCTTCGGCGCAGCAGCTTCCACCCGTGTTTTTGCCACGCCCGAGCGCCGCAACCGCATCCCTTAATCCAGCTCCTCACGACCAAAGCGGAAAGGCTGTGATGGCTATGGCGAAGGAAAACTTGAAGGTCTGGCTATGGCGATCCGTCCGTACGGCTGTACGGACGATGTACGGCCGTACGGACTTGTCCGTACGGTAGGGGTAGGCTAGGGAGAGAGGGAGTGGAAGCGGAGGGAGAGAGCCCGTTGGCTCTGATACCAGTTGAAAGAGTGTGAGGGAGAGATAGAGTAGGGAGTAGAGAGACACACTCACAGTAGTCACACACCAGTGGGTGGGGATAAAGGAATGAGTGGTACCTCCCCAAGTACACACACTAGTATATATGGATAAGACTAGGGCCACTAAGTACCTAAGTACAATGTGTACTTAGTGTACTTAGTAGTACTAGATTAATACTGTTACAAGGGTGGCCAGTGCCTTTACCCCAACAGAGCCTCCACATGTACTTAGAGCTCTGGTTCTTAGCAGTTGATTGCTCTTTTTTTCCTACTAGATTTTGTACTAGCTTTTTGCATTTTTAAGCACTTAGTACTCATCAAGGGCCTTAGTGAGCCCTTTGCTTCAGCCCTCAGTGGCTTGTAGGGGTTACATATATCTTGTATCTTGTCTCATAGATCTGCGAGGTCTCCTGAAGACATTAATACACCTTTCTTTCTTTCTTTCTTTCTCTCCCTCTCGCCTAGCTCCTCCTGCCACCGCAGCCCGCCTGTGCTGGGCCTCTCGCCTAGCGCCTAGCTTCCCCCCCCTCCTCCCATCTCCTTTCTCGATCCCGCCTAGCGGGGCTGCTGTAGTCACAACAGCACATTACACAACAGCAAAGGGGCGGCTCCCAGCACCAGCTCGCGGCGGTAGAAGCGTCAGCAGCAGCAGTTCGTCTCGAACCCAGGTCGCGTAGGAGGGGGCAGCCTTCTTTTCGCACATCATCAGTCTAAGAGAGGTACAAGAGCAACCTATCTTCAGCCCCCAGGCTGAGCTGAGCTTTGGGCTCAGCAGTCTAGGGTGTTAGAGCTAGCAAGAGGGCCCCCAGTTATTAACAGCCCATCATGGAGCCCCCAAAGGTGAAGACCTTTGTTTCAACCCCTATCAGAAAACCCTCCTACTCTAACATCGCAGCAACACCCAGCCCATACACATTGCATTAAGGGATCTTAGACTTATGGTTGCAGCTCTCTGGAAGAAAGTGAAGGAGATGGAGAACAATGGCAAACAAGACATCATACAGAAAGTACTACAGATACACATGGAAGCAGCACCTGCACCACAGTTGGTAACCAAAGTCCATGACATGGTTATGAATGAAGTCAATCGATCAAAGAGAAAATCTCAGCAACAATGGACATCAAAATCAACAAAAGTGAAGTATATGGAGAGGTGCAATAACAAGAAAAGAGTGTGGCTAATGCTCGATGTCTACACATTGGAGGATTACCTGAAGATTGGCATGAAGGGAGCCTGGCAGAAAAAAATGATAATATCATAGCAGCAACCCCTCAATTGAATGGGACTTCAAGGATATAACCATTGTGGCTCCTATCGGGACACAAGCTAAAGTGGTACTCAATGATAGGAAAGCAAGAATCAAGATTCTCACGCAAACAAATAAGTTGAGAGGCACCAAGGTATGGATATCAGAGGAGCTCACCTCGATTCAGCTCAAGATGAAGTCCATAAAGGACGCTCGCAAGAAGGGAAATGGGCTGTCTATAGAGATGGAAAAGCACTTATCAAGATTTTAAATCCAAACCCAAGGACTCTCAGTCTTAAACTCATGTAATATAGGCTGACTATCTCACCTAGTATAATGTAGCTTATCTATAATAACTTTGGAAGTGGTTATATGCACTCCCAAGAGACTCTGATTCTATAACTGATGTTTTGTGTTTACCCTTTTGGTGTGTGTGCTTTGTCTCATAGTCCCACGAGGGCTTCTGAAGACGTTAATATATCTTTCTTCTCTCTCTCTCTCTCTCTCTCTCACCATATTGCCTTCACAAATCGGTCAAAAGTCTCAATTTCTTGAGGGAAATTGAACCAAAAAGAGAGAAAAATCAAGAAAAGCCCCAAATGTGACTGTACTAAGCACTCTCTTTGCAATTGTTCCAACCCTGACTGCAAATGTCACTGCGAAATGCAAATGTGAACCCAATGGTAAGCCAGTTTTGCTGCTGGAATTGGCAGAAAAGGCTGTAAATCACTCGTATCCACAAGTGGTCCGTACAGCTATACAGATGGTACACCAGTGAAAAAAGGTCAGCTCCCATCTTCACCCATAGCGTTCAATTCCTTGAGGGGACGAGGGTTGAGCAATGAGCACGAGGGGAGGCAAGCATGAGCAAGGACCTAAAGTGTAACTGCAAATGCATAATGTGAATGTACAGGAGATGGCCAATATAAGGCCCAAAGTGAACCAAAGTCAACTTAGGACTAAAATGTCCTAAGCGTACTAGGCATCCTAATAGGACTAATTGTCCTAGCTGGCCTACAAGGCCATCCCAGGCCTTAGTGTTAACAAGACCCATGTAAGGTTTGAACATTGAACAATTCATTGCAGTAGATGGAATGAAAATGGGTTCAAGAGATCTCAATTCAGTCGTTGCACGGTCTACCTAGATCAAGCTCGCGCATTTATCTTGAAACAGCAGCTTGTAGACTAAAGCTACACTCATGCACATGTAATGTTACTGAACTCACTCTACGCAATATTTTGTAGTTGATAAGAATCGCCACCCAACAACGATAGTTTAACACAAAAAACCCCCTACAGCTGGAAGCCTCCAAACATCCACCAGTGGCCAACTTCTAATCATGCACTAGTCCACTAACTCTAAACTCGGGCCAATAGTAGTAAATGCAAGCATGCTAAACGATTGTGGGAGCTGCCAAAATGACTGTGGCTTACCCCAAATCAACACTCAGGGGAGAGAGAGAGAGAGAGAGAGAGAGAGAGAGAGAGAGAGAGAGATGTGCTTATTAATATTTGTGAAAGACCAATATTTGTGAAAGACCAAAAGGGCCTATGAGATCATGTCATCTAGCTTCAACAACATGTATCCACTTGCTTGGTAATATTTCTTTTTGTTTTTCAATAGTATGCTTATCAAGAAATGAAATGTTTTCCTACTGTTTAGTTACGGTCAATGGGGACTAGGTCTAGCATTTGAGGGTGGATTCCCTTGCTTGGGGTTATGGGCATTAGTGACCCACAAGAGTGAGGGCCTCTCTTTGAGAGGGACATATGGAAACCACACCCCACCTGAGTACCCAAACATGGGACCAATCAAATGCACAAATTGCATACTGACCTAGGGACTATTAAAGAGAATGTTCCCTGAGCTTTGGGTGTGGGCCTGGCGGCTTGGCGGCATGCCAAGAGTAATGGAGAGACAAGATAAGACGACAAACAAATGAGCTCAGTATGGCTTAATTATGACCTTAGAGTACGTCAGTAGATAGTCCAAGCTGTTAGGAACCCGTGGGTGCGATTAGAATTGAATTCTGACAACTTTGAAATTTTAGGGTTTTTGGGAGTGACACGTGGCAGACTGCCACATGGAATCTGAGCTGGCAGGTCAGTCCACCTGTCCCACACATGTGGCAGCATGCATGGCAGGTGGCAGGGCATGCAGGCCAAGTGTCTGGCCCCAAATCTGGTAGATTTGGGGCAGGTTGTGGGCTGTCCTCTTTGGGACTGCAGCCCACCGAAAATCTGGGACAAGTGTCCACCTTCCACTTTGGGCCCGGGGGGGGAGGCTGAGCCTTTTTTTTAAAATGCAAAAAGTAGTGCTAGTTATATTGCTTGAAAACGAGAGTACAAGAGGGCCTAAAGGCCAGCGGGCTGCAATCACAAAACGGATACAGCCCGAGGTAACAAAATACTAATTACAAGCCTCTCAGGGCATAATCATCGGAGTGTGGACAAACAGCCACGGTGGGGGGGAGTAATGCCACTGAAGACTCTGAGCAGAGGGCTGGAAGAACAGCTCTCGATGGTCCCAGTCGCGAAGGAAGCGTCGTCTCTTCTCCTTCCCTGCCCGGGACTCCCCCTGAATCTGATCCCACTGACCCTTGAGCGTGTGAATGATCGTGCTCCAAATGTCCGCTAGGGTCTGGGTAGCAGAAGCAGCATGATCTCCTAAGGTCTGCGCGCATCTGGAAGTCCAGATATGCTAGCCTGCAATACTCCCTATGATCTCCCAAACTGGGTGCCGAGTCATCGCTCCTGCATCTGTCTTTGTTAGATGCCAAGGGAAGCTGTCCATGTATGCCCAGGTGGCCTGCGTGATGAAGAAAACTGGATCTTGCCTAGAGAACTCATAAGCCAAGTGATGTCCCATCTCGGTGCTGCACCAGCAAACGGCTCCCCAAGTGACCGGTCCTAGCTCGGGGGTGCAGCCCTCGCTAAGATCCCCATGACTCCCTTCCACACTGTCTGAGCATGCGAGCAACTCCAAAGGCAGTGCTTCAGGGACGACTTCTCCTAAAAACACATCTGGTAGTGCCCCTCTTGCCCCATCTGCCTCAGCCAGCTACCAACTGGTAGCCCCTTGTGGGCCACCATCCAAAGAAAGTAAGAGATCTTCCTCGGCCGCCAGCTTGCCCAAAGAGTCTTCTAGAATGTACGAAGAAAGACCAGAGATATCCCTTGGGCATACCAACTATGTGCCTGTATGGGTAGCCCGCGCTGGAGAGCCCCAATAGCACGCCTACCAGTACGCGCACTATATGAGAAGAAGGGGGTAGGGTTCTCTGAGGTCTCCAGTGATGGCCAGCGCCACTCCCCTGGGTCCCACTCCACCTCTGTCAAGGAGCGGCCCTCCCAAATCCAGAGTCTCCAGTCCTGGTCTTGCATAATCAGGGGGTCTATATGCCACGTTTTCCCTTGCAACCCTATGATGCGAAGGCGCTGCCAAGGAAGCTGGGGGTCGATCACGGCCTCTTTGCTCTGGAGACGGCTATCATCGGCGACGGAGAAGAAGTGAATCGAGGAGTCCAAGAAAAGGCCTGCAACCACCAAAGGAATGCCACGGGGTGTGAATTGCCCTAGCCACCTCTCATCTCCCGGGAGGAGCTGTCTGGTGATCTTGGGAATCCTCCAACCTGCAGGAATGGCAGCATCGATCTCCGCTCGCCAAGCTTGGATCCCACGTGCCGTACCTACTGCTGCTGCCAGCTCGCCTGGGCTCAGCTGGCTATAGACGTCCCTCCAAACCCGAAGCGAGCGCGCGGGCCCATGCGCCTAGAGCGCCCAAGGGATATGGGATCTCTCTCCAAGCTAGCGACCTGTATCATCTGTCACCTAGCTGCTCTAGATCAGGGGCTGTCTGTCTATCTCCTCAGCTAGGGGGAACCTGAGAGAGGCTGTGTCGCAACTTCCTCCAGACCGAGACGAGGCTACGGAGGAAGGGGGAACAGGGCTGAGTCAGTGGGGCAGAAGTGAAAATCCACCGGATAGACGGCTACCAATCACCCCCTCTTTGGGGGGTACACGCGTTGAGACCATGCTGAAGCAAGAGCTTCCACGTCTGCCCTCCTAGGGTCAGACTGCGGATGACTAACTTGCCAAGTAATGCGTGACTCTGCAGTTTTGGATCTATGATGCCAAGGCCGCCCTCTGTCTGGGGGAGAATGACTGTCTGCCAGGCGACCCGGGCTCTGGTGGTGCCGGAACCATCTGAGCCAGACCAAAGAAAGTTCCGCACCAGTCTCCTCAATTGGGCTACACACGATCTCGAGAAACACCAGCAAGAGCCCACGTACCAAGCGGTGGCAAGAAGGACCTGGTTGACCACAAGGGCCTTGCCTGCCAAGGATAGCCGAGCCGTGCTCCAGAAGGCTAGCTTCCGTCGTATGGAGACTAGGACCGGTAAGAACTGTTGAGCCGGCGTGATATCTAGGCCTACCTGGAATCCCAGGTAACGTGTCGTCTGTCCTCTAGGGATCCAGCGAAAATACCCCACTGTGAGCTGGCTCCCGGATCCGTAAGAAAACCAACTGACTTATGCCAGTTGATTTTCGCCCCAACAGCTAGGCAAAAAATCTCTAAGGACAATCTCACTCGCTCCAGTGACTCGATATCATCCTGCATATACAGGGCTGTGTCGTGTGCATACTCGGAGTCCAGAAGTTCTGCATTGTCCCGAATAGGGAGGCGCATACCTCGAAGACCAGTGGTACGGGCTCGTAGGAAGTGAGTCATGGCCTCTGCAAAAAATAGGAAGAGGTAGGGTGCAAGCGGGCAGCCCTGATGCACCAAGTGCTGGAGGGTGAATCTCTCCTCCATCCTGCCGCTGATGATAACCTGACTGGAGGCCGACCTGTAGAGGCTAGCAATACCTCTTATCCACTCGTCCGGGAAACCGAACTGAGAGAGTGTACCTTCCAAGAAGGACTAGTCTACCCTGTTGTACGCCTTCTCAAAGTCAAGGAGGAGTATGGCAAGGTGCTGGCCACTGTGCTGGGCCCACTCCGTTGCCTCTGAGAATGTGAAAATGTTGTCCAAAATGCTGCGATCTCGGACAAAACCAGTCTGGGTGTCATGGATCAAGTCATGTAGCAGGGGGCGGATGTGGCTACTGATCATCTTGGCGAGGATTTTGTAGGCAGTCGGGAGGAGGGTGATAGGGCGCCACTGTCTGATCTCCTGACGGTCCCCCCCCTTTGGGGATGAGGCAAATCAAGCCTATCGCAAGGCTCTCTGGCATCTGTCCGCTGGAGAAGATATGCTGGAAGGCTGCGAGCAAGGGCTGGAGGACCTGCTCCCAGAAGGTGGTGAAGAAAGCTCTAGAGAGCCCATCCTCACCTGGGCATTTCTGCCCATCAATAGCGCTCACCGCATCCTGCATCTCTGCCACGGTGAAAGGGGCGAGAAGGGTATCACTCATGCTAGGCTGCACGAGCGACGGTGTATACCTCCACACCTCCTCCCTGCAATGGCGGGCACGAGGGTCTGGGGGCTCCTGCTGGAACAGGGATCTGTAGAAATCTGTCGCCAAGTCCCAGACCTCGTTTGGATCTATCTTGACACTACCATCCTGCGCTCTAAGAGATCGGAGCTGTTCCCCTGCTGACCTCTGGCCATGAGTCTTGAAGAACTCTCTGCACATCCTGTTGCCTTTCCTAGCCCAAAAGGACTTGGAAGCATAAAACGAGAACTCTGAGCGTCGCTGGGTGATCTCCTCTAGCATGGCTCGGGCTCTAACCTCCTACTATCTGAGCTCTTCAGAGCCTGGAGAAGAGTGCTGCATCCGCTGTATCGAGGCGATATCTCGTCTGAGACCCCTCTCCTTCGCCCACCATTGCTGCCTGACCTGAATCGCCTCTTGCTGACATATGAGACTAGACTCGGCAAGAGCCTGAGCTACCTGAGCTGCCATATCCCCCATGGGGTCCCAATCCTGCTCCCACAGGTCCACTATCTTGTTGCGAACCGTTGCTCTGGAGTAGATGGAGTTTGGGATCCGGCATGAGCATGGAGGTAAGGAGTGAGAGGCTGAGTCCAGGACTAGGATGACGGGGGCATGGTCAGAGAGGGTCGTCCTTGGAACCACTCCTGACTCTCCACCTCTGCCTAGCACCCAATCGCTGACATAGAAACGGTCCAACCGCTCCAGAAGTCTGCCTCCCTACCTCCCTCCTGTAACCCCAAGAGAAGTCCAGACTCCCTGTCCATTTGCTAAAGGAAGGCTCCCTCCAGCTGTCCCGACCTCCCACAGCGAACAAGGAGTCTCGATCTTCCTGCTCCGCCTGAGCTATACCGAGGAACTCTGGGCCCCGTCCCTGCTGATCCTCTAAGGTCTCAAGGTTATTGAAGTCCCCTCCTACAATCCAAGAATCCATCTCTGGCAATAACTCTGTCAAAGAGCTCCAGAAAGCGGCTCTCCGTCTGAGGTCGGTCGGGGCATAGATATTGAGGATGCCGATGCGGGATCCCTCAATATTCAAGCCCACCCAAAGCGCTCGTCCTAGGATCAGGGTGCCAAAACCACACACATGCTGAACTAGAGAAGCGTCGATGGAGGTACAGACACCCCCGCTCCTCCCCTGCTCGCCAATCGAAGGTTCCCAGTAGGTGTGGGAGCGTCCTGTGAGGACCTTCCCACATTTACTGGTCTGAGAAGCAGAAAGCTTGTGTTCCTGCAATAGGAACACATCTACCCTTCCCACCAAGGCTGGCTGGAGCTCCTGTCTGAGCACCATCTTCCTGGGGCCACGGGTTCCTGATGAGTGGAACCCGTTGACGTTCCAAGAGATAATGCGTATACTCATGAAGAGGGTAGATGGGCCACAAACAGCTGTCTGCTTGTGGTCGATGTCGAGGTGGTCGGAGGATGTCCAGTGTGCAGACGAAGGCGCTTCTGTGAGGGTTTCGAAGGAGAGGCCGGATCATCGGACCCATCCTCTAAAACCTTCAACAGAGGGGAGAGGCCCTTCGTCCCATGGTGGTAAGCTCTCTCTAACCAACTCGACGCCTCCGCCAGGGAAATACTGTAGAAGCCCGCTACCTTTGAGGTCCTCCACGGGCGGAGCCCTTCCGCGTAGATCCACTCCAGAGGTGGTCGAATAATGACCAAAAGGCGGAATCGTTTGGCGCTGTGGCGCCATGTCAAACGAACGTCACCCTCCTTCCACTGCTGCTGAAGAAGCTCCGCTGCTCTGCTACCGATCTAGTCCTGCACCTGCTCTTGGGATTGATCTCGAATCGTCTCCCAAACATTTTCATTCATCCATTGCTCATTCCCGTCACTGGTGATAGTGAAGGAATAGCTAGGACCATCGTGGGGGGCAAGGACGAACACCTTACCCTCCACTCCCTTTCGGAGGAAGAAGATGCTGATGTCTAGGTATGCAGGGAAGGAGCCAATACCCGCTGCATTCAAATAATCCCAAGGTCTTGCTCGGTAAAACTCCAAAGGTAGAGCTCTAGGAGCTGCCCTTGGGTGTGGGGACGAGGATGAGGAGTCTGAACCAGAAAGAGGGGTGCTGGCTGTCGAACAAGCTGGAGTGGTGCTGGCCATCTGCAGGGAAGGGCCTCTCCCCTCCGCCGGGGCCAGGAGGGATAGGCGCGGGGGAGGTCTGTGCTGGCTTCGGGGCCGCAGGTGGAGGGGGGGTGTTCCCTCGGGATCACGAAGGGAGTCTGTATTGTCAAGTTTATCTCATGTACAATACTATTTCATGTTGTTTCTACTATCTTTCTAGAAACTAGTGCTTGCCTTTAATGTTGGATGTAAGTGGTGATTGTTGTAGGCTTCTTCCTTGTGGATTGGGCAAGCCAAGAGTTGAAACCTGAGCTTGGAGTCCTCTTTTCTGTTGTCTACCTTGTACATATGCTCTTGAGTCTTGTATTTTGGTGGCATGTGGCTGCATCAGGGCCCCCTGTATCTGCTGAATGTGTACCTACCATAGGTCATCCTTTATAGTCCAGTGGTTTTCTTGCTGCATAAGAGGTCGAGAAGATGCATCTAGGGATTAGTGGCATGGGAGGTGTCCAATGGATATGTCTTGTGAATGGGCCATGCTTGTGCAATATCTCTTGTCCCCATCTAGTGCGAGCTGCATGGATGATGAGAGGGTCCTCTAGGGTACTCTTTGTCTCATTGCATCAGTTTGGCCATACTCCCTAACCATGTGATGACCTAGTCTCTGGAGCGAGTAGTTCATGTATAAGGGCCTTGTTGCAAACTTGGATAGCATGATATAGCATCATAGCTTGCAATTGCTCAAATCCAATTACACATTTGGTCTCTCTAAGATCTATCTCTTAGGAGGTTCCCAAGTGAGTGAGACATAGGGGGGAAGAGAGAAACACACATGCTTTTGTGCCGAAGTAAATAACTCATGTTAGATGTGGGCATCACTAGACTCCAAGATCATGACCTTGGTCTTGCCATGGTTGAACTTTATGTCTTGGCTATCACAAAATGTCTCTAGAGTTGACAAGTGTCTCTGCTGCCCCTCTATTGTATCTCAGTTGAACACCCCATCATCAGCATAGAGTAGAATGTGAATGGGAGTCTCTGCCAATGCAAAAATCCCCTTCTCCTAGACTCTGTACAAAAGATGCCAACTCATCGATATAGTGTTTGAAGAGCGTGGGAGATAGAGGACACTACTTCACACCAATGGTGCTACTCACCTCTTTTAACAATCCCTGTACATCACAGACTTTACCAAGTTCTAGCTGTTCTGCCTACTCTGCTTGCTCAGTGGCATGTATCTCCATCACGGACCCTCACACCTTGCTGTATTGTTTTCGAATCTACTTATCAAAGCTTGACTGTGCTCTGTGTACGCGCTTGTGCGAGTGCAAGTTTTACTTGGAGTTCTCCCATTTGGACTGCTTTTGGCTCATTGTCACATTGCCCCTGCCACTTGTCAACTATGTCTATCCTCACAGGAGTCTATGCCCTATATCTTTTGGGAATGCCCAAAATCTTATGATTTCTTGCTCTTACTAAGCCAAAGGCTGCAAGCTCATTTTCCTAGTGCTTGTTTTGACAGGCGATTCTGGCTCTTTGGTTTTCATCCAGTAAGGCAGGGATTTGATTTACTGTTTTATTATTTGGCACTATGGACTCTATGGAGGGATTGTAACCATCGAGTCTTTGGTGATCTTTCCCTGGCTAAATATCAGTTCTTCGGGGCATCTTTAAGGCAATCTCTTTATGATTATTTACGTGCACGGGATATAGATTATCCTACCTCCTTGTTATATAATGATATCTTCTGATGCTTGTCAGTGTTCTTTGTAATATAATGACAAATGGATTCCACCCCCCCAAAAAAAGTGTGTGTGTGTGTGTGAGTGAGTGAGTCTTCTTACCATTTCCTTGCCTGGCACCCACCATCTTTTTCCCCTTTTTTTGGTTTGTCGGCTTACTTTGACATCGATAACATACGAGGGCCTTTGAAAGAGGGCTGGAATGTCGCTTTTATATGCAATAGCTAGCTTTGTGATGTGGTCCCTAGAACATCAATTCAGGTTTATAACGTGATGATGGCTTGTTCATCAGAATATTTCTGCCAATAGCCAGGTGACGTGCTTCTTAAAATATTTAAGAGGCATTAATGCACTTGTTTTTTCTGTCCAAGTTCTTTGATTGCGGACAATTTGAGAGCAGAATACTTTGGATCTTGTTGTGGCTTAAAATTGTCCCTCTTCTAGGAGCCTCTCTGTCCCTAGTGCTGCTTGTTGGGCCTTACAAGTGGCACCTCCATTCCCTTGCACACAGGAATGATGATGAAAGCAAGGGTGATTGAATAGTCAGTCTTGCCATCCATTTGACCATCTTGCACTGTCATCAAATCAGGCTCAGGTAAGCATGTCAAGTATACTCAGCCCGGAAGGGCTCTGCTACTTTGTGCATAATTGAAGATTTTTCCTGAATAGTTGTGTGAAGTTAACTCTTTTCAGGGCCAAACTCAGAATGAACACTTGTTTAAAACAACCCCGCGTGTCATTGACATGAGCCAAATGTGAATGTGATTTGTGCTTTTCAATTTCATAGTCTGTGGTGGCATTTGGCAATTCTGCATGGAGGAAACATAAAGTCTTTTCTAATTTGAGAAGCACGTTGTGTGCAGAACTCACTGTTGGAAATGTCGTGCGCCGCGTCCTTCATATTATAAGGGAGGAGGAGGCATCTCTGGCAGCAAAAACAATGGCTGGAGGTTGCAATGCAGCTGAGAGTGATGATGAAGATGGTGATGAAGGTGTTAGCCTCTCTGCAGCAGTTCTTGCCGCTGCAAATAGAAGTGCTTTGAGAGCACCATCACTCCACAATCTACTTGAGTCTTTGCCTGTCAGTTCAGGCAATTATGCTGCTTCATCATCTGCTGGTGACTCAGAGAGTAAAAGCAAATGTAAGGAACTGTTGGGATTTCTTTTTGCTATGATCTTCAAGAAGTTGTACTATAGGAAGATTGAAATGTGTTTGGTCCTACAATACTTACATCACTAGTTCTGAACCTGTATCTTCAATCGATTACCACTCGCAGCTGGGGATAAGAACCCCAAATCTTGGAAGCTGAAACACAGTGTTATTGAGGGCATCAATGAATTACTGCAAGAAATTGACAACTATCATTCACAGGTGGCAGAGCAGGCACTTCAACATATACACCAGAAGTATTCCACTTTCATACTGAGTAACTTATTTGTTTTGCCATGGCGTGATGTTCAGTGACTTAGTTTGACTTTAAGGAGTTCCTTTGGTTTTCCTGTTGCCGCGATGACATTGTAAACTTGAATTACAAATCTCTTATTTTTCACGTATCTACTGGATGAATCTTTGGCAGCTCATAAAAAACCATATATTTGTAAGCTAATTACATCGGGTTTCCTCACTTTTGACAGTGAGGTTATATTGACTTGTGGAAGATCACGTGCGTTGCTCCAGTTTCTCCTTGAAGCTAAGAAAAAGAGATCATTTCAAGTTTTTATTGCTGAAGGTGCACCCAGGTATCTTGGCCAGCTTTTCAACTTGAGCTTAGGCATTTGCATTTGTAGAGTTATTTCCTATGCAGAGCGAAAATCGATCAGTCGACTTTATTTGAATTTGTTATTGAAGGATGTGTAATAGTTCTATCTGTCATTTAGCAGTGTTCTGAGATATCCTTTATTTTTCAGATATCATGGGCATACCTTGGCTAAGGAGTTGGCGGAAGCACAGTTGCAGACAACCCTTATAACAGACTCGGCTGTTTTTGCTTTGATATCTCGTGTAAACATGGTTTGTTCATCAAGGGCTTCTCTCTCTCTCTCTCTCTCTCTTCCCCCCTCCTCTCTCATCAGAGACGACTATCAGCAGATTCTAGCAGACACCACTCAGATCTCGTCAGTTCTCTCCACTGCCTCTCCGGCAGCGTTGGGATCTTTTGTCACTCGTCTTTTTTTGTACCATCAAGAACTTGAAAATTCTTGACCCCTCCACAGCGGAGGACATTTTTGTATTGAGGATTAGGTCCCATGGGTCATTTTTTGGCCCCCCGAGGAGGATAATAAAATTCTACTTCTACTTCTACTTCTCATTGTTTCTCTTCTTTCTCGCCTTTGTTTTACAAAAAATTCGTAATTCGTAACTTTAATGCTATGCCTCACACACACAATTAGATATGCGCGCACAATTTTTTTTGTAACACACAAATTCATATACAGACATACATACATACACATATGACCCCCCGTTGTCCCCACCCCCCTCCACTGACTGCCCCCCTCCACATGCATGTGTGTGCACATGCATGTGCTTGTGTGCGCGCGTGTATGTGCGTGCGTGCATGTATGTGTGTGTGTATGTACACATGCAACACACACATATAGATATATTTTCGTCCAAGTGGTGATCCACTGTTCAACTACATCGATTTATCTTACGCGGGTGGGTGCAGAAGCCCCAATAGCTAAAAATATTCTCAATTAGTCTTTAGAACAACAAAAAATCTAAATTTGTATGATTGGACATATTCTAGTCTTACAAAGGTATGTTTTTCTATCACCTTAGCGGACATGCAAATTCTTTGAATTTTTGTCCAGGTGGTGATCATTTGTTCAACTACATTGATTCATCTTACACGGTTGCAGAAGCCCCAACAGCTAAAAATCTTCTCAATTAGTCTTTAGAACAACAAAAAATCTAAATCTGTATGATTGGACATATTGTAGTCTTACAAAGGTATATGTATATATACATATACATATACATATGTGTGTATATAGACATATATGTATGTATACATGGAGGTTGAGCCCATCGTAGCTCTACTCAGTGGGGACTGCCCGAGCAGAGGTGTCACTCTCGATATGCCCACCAGATACAAAGATCATGGAGACTGCATCCCCCGCCACGGCAAGAGACGACCCCAACGGATATAGATACATGATACCATGGCACTTGGCTATGTGTCTTGACTTTGAGATTGAGTACTAGTTTTGAGTTTAGTTCAGCATAGTACTCAGTAAAGGGCCTTAGTGAGCCCTCTACTCGAGTCCACAGTGGCTTGTATGAGTTACCCTTGGACTGTACTTTGTCTCATAGGTCCGCAAGGCCTCGCGAAGATAGTAATACATCTCTGGCCACCACTCTCGTGGTAGCAGAGCATGGGATCGAGAAGGCCTGGCGAGTGGGGAGAGATCCCAATTGAGAGCAGCCCCTCATTATACGCTTTCATGATGCACATGCGCGACTAGCGGCTTTACGACGTAGATCCATCCTACGAGACCACCCATCTATCTCCATGGATTAGGATCTCACCCCCTTATAGGTAGAGAAGAGACGCACTTTGATATAGGAGTGAGATCAGGCCCGAAAGGACGGGAAGTGGGTGGTAGTACAAGATGGACGAATCTTTATAGGCTCCAGTTGGGACGGGGTCTATGGGACTCAGATATCTGCTGAGACCTTATCTTGTACCATTTGGAACTGTAATATTACCTTATGGTCGGAAGGGAACTTCTCGGAATCCTATACCGGTCGTGACAGTCTTCTATACAGATCAGAGTCCAGAGTGCCATCTACCTGTGGTCAGTGGCTACACCTGGGAGGTAGCTTACAGAGATGAGACGAGGGACATTGGAGGAGTA